>NC_090228.1:46730972-47030972 GCF_024489055.1 Chanodichthys erythropterus
ATAAAAACGCTTATAAATAGAATGCTTTTCTGTTGATATAGGGCCTACTTAAATTATTTATATAAGCGTACATCTATATTTGCCTTATATTTGCCTTATATTTACATCTATCTATCTATCTATCTATATATATATATATATATATATATAACTTTATATAACTTTATCTCATAAAAATGCTTATAAATAGAATGCTTTTCTGTTGATATACTTAAATTATTTGACGTGTTTTTTTTTATATATAAGCGTACATCTATATTTGCCTTATATTTACATCTATCTATAAATATATATATAGCGTATCTAAGTACCGTATATGATAGGCGATGAATGTGCTAAAATATGCTTAGTTGTTGGCCAAAATCTTGCGATAACATGATGCTATTTGCTAAATGTGCTAACTGATATAGCAGACTGTAAAACGTTTACACATTCGCACACTTTGTCCGGTAATGGCCAATTGACAGCAGGGGCGTAAATCGCGGGGGGCCGGGGGGGGACATGACCCCCCCTATCTGAGTGCTGACCCCCCCAAAAAATATAATTAAAAACCACTCTAAGTATTGTAAATAAATGATATATCCTTAAAATAATTGTGTAAGAAGTAAAGCAATACAAACGCAAACAGGCGTTTTAAGTTTAGAAACATTTTGAGTCACCTCTCCCTTGCCTCACAGTGGTTTGGTCCACCGCGCACGTCACACTCGTGCTGATGTAGGAAATCCCGGCGGCGCCGGCGGGAGAGAAGAAGACGGAGACGGTAGTTGAGAGGAGCTCTAGTAAGTAGGCTGTTAAGGCTATTTTATTCAAAAACATCGGATGAAGTGGTTATTTTTGCTTTAATGTTGACGACGCTTGAGTAATTAGTCATAACAAAAAAAGCAAGATGATAACATTTTTTTTTCCGTGAGTCCGCTATTTTAGCAATTACAATGTTACCTAGCGTGTTTGGTAGCTTGTGTACAATTGCTTGTTGGATACTATGTCACCCACACCAACAACAGTTAACAGGTTTCAGGCTTTCGAGGAGTGCATGTGTATGCAAAGCCTACAAAATCTTATCAACTGACAAACTAAAAATAAGTCGACATAGCCCTCTGCTATGAACACTAAAATGCAGATCAAAATCATTCTAGATGTTGGCAGTGTGCAAAGCTCACATCTGATAACAAGAGAATCTTTCTGTAGGCCTAAAAAGGAGAGCATATCAATACAAAATACAGGGTATTGATATTTACCCCAAGGGCATTTTTTCCCCCTAATCTTATTACATGCTTCATCTTTTATTTCTTTCTTTTTTTTTTTTTTTTTACATTTGATCAATAAATTCAATAAGAAAAAATAAAGCAGGACTGTTATGAATCAAAATTAAATAATTTACACTGAAAAATTACAACTGCATTAAATAATGTTATGATAGTCTTTAAATATTTTTGAATATACAAATAAGAAATGTTGGGAAAATTTAAATATGAAACTGAACTGGCAGTAGGTGGTGGCAAGTGACTGTCCTATAGTCATTCCATTCAAATGAACGGATTCATCCAAGAGATGAGGCAGGTGTTTTAGGAATAGGCTATTACTGATTCTTGACTCAACCGATTCGTTCAAAACGCTTCAAATCATTCATTAATAAAATATTTATTATTAAATATTTATATTATCCATTATCAATCGCCACTTACACTAAATGTAATAGAATCATGCTTGCGTTTTGGTGATTCCCTAACTATTTTTGTTATTGTTGTTTTAATCAGGACAAGTAAAGCTCTCTTTCTCTTGCCCCTTCAAGAAATTAAGCGTTAATGTCGAGCCCCGGACAGCCCCGGCCCAATTTAACCCCTGCATATATCCTTTATAAGTAAAATTTTGGCTGTATTATTTGTGTCCCCTTCAAAAATTGCTCTTGAGAAATGTTATGTTTATTGTCCCCCCCTACTGTCCGATGAAATTTACGCCCCTGATTGACAGACATATACAGCATGCTTGTATACCTGTTACTTTCCTGTCAGTTATGCATAGCTAATGGTATGAGAGTATTATCTTATATGCTAATAATAAGTTTTTTTTTTTGACATTTTTTTTTTTAGGAATGTGGATCCATCACTCTAACATTCACCTGCAATTCCCACTTCAGGAGGGCACACAGCAACACAGGCGGAAATGAGAAAGAGTAAGTACACTTTTACCCACTATATGGTAGGCCTATATTGAAATCTGGTAAGATTTTTCATGTTTTTAAAATAAGTTTCGTCTGCTCACCAAGGCTGCATTTATTCAATTAAAAATACAGTAAAAAAACAGTAATATTGTGAAATAATTATTACAATTTAAAATAACTGTTTTCTATTTGAATATATTTCACAAAGTCATTTATTCTTGTGATGTCCAGCATCATTACTCCAGTCTTCAGTGTCGCATGATCAACTTCAGAAATCATTCTAATATGATGATTTGCAGCTCAAGAAACATTTATTGTTTACAATTGTTCAGAAATGTTTCATAAGTAGCAAATCATCATATTTGATGATAATATTTGATGATAATATTCATAAGATTCATATTTGATGATAATATATTTGCAGAGCTCTGTGGTGTGTCGTCACAGAAAAGCAGCTCCAAAACAGACCAAAAGTGACCATGTACCGGTTCCAGGAGCAGAGCTGACATCAGATGCAAGGAATAATGCCACCGCTGGTCGTCGGAACTGCATGCTTTTGCAAAGTACAGCTTGGTAAAAGGCAAGACACACTCCTTTGGAAATGCCAGGCATGTGACATTTACTTGTGTCTTCAGTTGAACTGTTTTCAAAAATGGCACACAGATGTGTGACTGTTCAGATTCTCTGTTCACCACCTCTCACTGACCATTGGGCTGCAAAGATTATCTATATGTGATCAAGCAGGTTATGTATAGGAGTGTAAAAGTGGGCTTTTTTTTATAAACCTTACCTTATTTTATTTGCCTGTACACAAAAAAAATGTGCCTTTGACCCTGAGTTTATATGTGGATTATATTGTTAACTTTATTTTAAATAAAAAAGAAAAAAACAATGATATGTCTTGTCTTTGCATTTTCTTAGTTGACTCAGTCACATTCCTGACTGAATGGCATTCATTATGCGGCTCATTAGGGGCAGGGTCTTAATCTCCCCAGGTGTAAATCACTTCATTATTCATGAAGAGTCACACCTCTTCGTGATATGGCCTACCTAAACAAAAAGTGTCTTAGAAATTTAAAAATCGAAAATACAATGTTTTATGTGTCAGAGTAGGGAGGATCATTTCCACATTCATTTTGGAAAAGCAAAAACTCTACACTAAAATATCACAATTCTCAAAAAGTCTTGTGAAAAAACATTTAGTATGCATTTTGAGGTATTGTTTCAGTTACTTTTTTTTTTGTTTTTTCAATAACCACGCATAAACATTATTCCCTTTAAAAACACAAACATGTACATACATGTTCCTCACATATTATTGTAGCCTAGTTTGTGCTGAATACAGTGTAATGACACTTTTGTCATTTAATATGTTTATAACCAACTGATAAAAGCACAAATGTCAGGGGGCATGTATCAAAACTTCTCCAGGGCCCAAAATCAGGCCTCAGACTCCAGAGGGTTAAGTTTACCTGTTTACCTACTGGCGACACTCCAATAATCCCATTACCTGCAGGGCGTCTACTAATCGACACCCAATAATATACCTGATCCTCCGGGGCGTCTCCTAATCGACACCCAATAATATATCAGTCAACGTCTTGACCCTTTTTAAAACCTAGTGCTCCCTAAATTGCTGCGCAGCAATAACCCAATAGACTCCAGACAATGCCTTAGAATAAGCTTTATTCACGGCTTCGTAGTTTGACATCGTATCAATCAAAGAGAATCCCACCAGCAAGAACACAACAGTTTATATAGGGATCGGAACATGGTAAAGCATTCTACAATATGACTGGTTCTTCATTATGTCAAAACCCTCATGTTACTAGGTAAAGCAAGATCTGCCTCAAATCATGTGTTTATTAGTTCGTTGATTACTCAATATCATGGGGCTATTATATTTAGATAGCTGTCCCTAAGTGTCACTTTTCTTATTTTTAGACATGATTTAGACACACACTGACTTAGTCCAATGCAAGGTCTGAAGACATTTAGGTTTCAAAAGCATATAAATGTTGCCAGGAAAAATAAATGTTAGTTATGATTAATTAAAAAATTCCATCATAACCTTAAGTAACAGTGCTTAAAATCAATTCTAAATGTAACTGGAAGCCAGTGCAAGGACCTGAGGAGTGGTACGATATATTCATAATTTTTGGTTCTGCTCAGAATACTCCAGTACTTTAACATTCTCATATTTACACATACAATTAAGAGCACTGCATCAGAATGTTACATTGAAATGTTACAAATTCTAGATACATGTACAATTATAGCTAGTGTGTATGTGGAATTATTATATATTTATTCAGTTTATATGTGCGTGTTTCAGTTATTCCCCATATGTTGTGGGGATAAAATGTCCCCAAAAGGTTAGAAATGTTTGATTTTGTTATGACACCTTAGTCCCCATGAGAAAAACATCTTATAAATCATACTAAGTTAAGTTTTGTTTTAATACATAAAAGAAATCTGACAGGGTTGTGTTTATGGTTAGTGGATAAAATATATAGTTTGTACAATATAAAAAATCATGTCTATAGAAAAGTCCCCATAAAACACAGAAACCCAACTTGTGTGAGTTTTTGTGTGTTAAAAATATAAAGTATTTAGTATAAAGTATTAAGTATAAAGTATTTAATTTATTTATGTGCGACATCTCTGCTTTTGCTTACAAGCTTTTCAAACTCAAACAGAGACACTGAGGAGTTGCGACGATAAACCCAAAATCCAGCATAGAGAGACTCAGTAAATGGGGAGGTGAATGTGTGTAAGTGTGTGAGTGTGTGTGTGTCGGAGACGCTGTAGAAGGACAGAGTACCGACTGACATATCCACATACACTCCAACTCTTTTAATGCAGCCTGATGGTACACGTATGTCAGTTGACTTTTTATCGTGCCAGACAGTGAATCTGTTATCAGAGCAGTTCAGACTCCAGGAGTACTCATTGAGTCCAAACTGACAGTCACTCCAGCCTTTCCTGTTGATTCCTTTATATGTCACTGATATATCAGCCTCTCCTCTCCATTCAGCCTCCCAGTAACAGCGTCCAGACAGACCCTCTCTACACAGAACCTGAGGACACTCATCAAATCTCTCTGGATGGTCAGGATATGACTGATACTCTTCCAAACATATCACCTTTTTGTTCTCATCAAAAAGAACAAGTTCATTGTTTACTGTGTTTGGATCCAGTGTGAGATTACAGGCATCTGAACACAAAAAGAGAGAAAGATTATAACACAACAACAACAGTCACTAAAGGTGCGAATGTGTGTAATTGTAGACATACATTTGGGTAGTCCTGCTGTAATCCTGAATTCTCCTCCATGATCCACACTGTAAAACACAAAGTGTCACGTTTTGCATGTATGATGCTATCAGTAAACACACACACACACACACACACATACTTGAGTTTTTCTAGTCTGTATTTTGGATGGTTGAGTTTATCAGTGAGCAGCTTGACTCCTGAATCCCCTGGGTAATTGTAGCTCAGATCCAGCTCTCTCAGGTGTGAGGGGTTTGAACTCAGAGCTGAAGACAGATAACCACAGCCGTCTTCTGTCACCATACAGCCAGACAATCTACAAACACACACAGCAATAAGGACTTACATGACATTAGTTTGTTAATCACTTATCACTATGTTTTACTGAAATCAAACAGAATAAAAACAGTTCAACTGTTTCCAAACTCAATTTGAATATAAGGGCAAGGAAATAGTGTTTGATATAATTACTCCACTATTTATCTGGTTTCAGTTTTAAGACTGTCCTCTGAATGTGCATCACTCACTCTATCTGTTTCAAATATGGGCTGCAGTCAGATTGCTGTTATCACTGCAACATGCCCAAACTATTTGTGTGTATGCATGTTTTGTTAATAAGCCTAATTGTTCTGCATAATTACAGCCTCTACTGCACTCTGCAACACTCTGGGGTTGCTGGATTTTCCTCACATAGCAGAAAAATCTACTTAAATGCACTTTCATTTTTGTCAAGCAGATAAATGTAATACATCAATTGAAACTACAGAATGTCTACTTTTATTTGAGTGTACTCACAGTAAGAACAAAATGTGCTTTTTGCAAAATAAAGATGCATGATCTACCGCCTCTATCTCAATAAAAGTTCATTCTGATATTTGTTAAAAAATGAACTGTAACTTAGTGAATACTTATCACACAAACATGAGACATGACTAAAGAAATGTTACAATGCCAGGTTTTAAATAATGTAAGGTAAATATTCTGTTTATATAATCTATTTGAAAAGAGAGATGTCATTTGTTTCTGAATAATATGAAAGGTTAGGCAAGATTTCTTTGGACTGTTTTTGACAGATTATGAGGTGTTTAATGTAAAATAGCCTAGTTTCACATCAATTAAGCTTTTGTTAACAATGAATGATGAAAATTCACCTTTGCATCACAGAAATAAATTATATTTGAAGTATATTAAAAGTGAAAACCAATATTTTAAATTGTAATAATATCTCACAATAGTGTTTTCTGTATTTTCAATCAAATAAATGCAGGGTTGATAAGCATAAGACTTCTTCCAAAAACATTAAAAATAGTAATGTGTCCAATCTTTTGACTGGTACTGTTTATACTTTAAAATATAAAAGGCCTATACAACATTTTCTTCACGTGATGTGCAATGATATGTACATGCATGGGATCACAAAAAACATGTTTTTATTTAAGAGTGGAGATTATATTAATGTTAATACAATAGTTGATATGATTCTGTCTTCAGCATGCTTACAGATTATATTTTCTTTTAACTCACAGATTTGAGAATCATCGTGACCAGATATTGGCCTAGATTGGACATTCTGCATGAATATGATGGTGAGATCACTGACTGGAAGCAGGAACATGATATTGTGCTTTCCTTCAGCAAATGGCAGCTGCTTTCAGGGAGAGCAGGTGAAAGGAGGATTTTAATGAAGAGATATGGAGTGCAGTTTTAGGAGATTTGGATCGCATAATTAATAAAAGAAACAAACAAAAAAATGACGAAGAATGAATGCACAGCACAAGGGGCAATTAGGATGATATTTGATGAGACTTGGGAGGAGGATGAGTGAGACTCTTTCGCATATGTTCTATGCATTTTTATAACGTATATGTATATGTGCATGTGTTTATGTGTGCATGTATAAAAAAAGGTCACCTAAATGAAAACTGTGCAACCCAGTGTCACAAAAATACTGGAAGATATGTAATATAGTTGGAGTTTCAAGTTTAAATAAAAATCAGAAAATGCATTCCTGTGTTTTTTTTTGTTTTGTTTTTTGTCTATTTAAATTCTATTTACAACCTTGCTATACATATAAATTGTCAAGAACAGTAATTTCTTGAAAGCCAATTGTTTTCTGAAAAAAATCCCAAAATATTTTAGCTGAAGGTTCTAAAGGGTTAATGTATTCCTCATTCATCAGCTATTTGGCACCTTTTAATATTACTTTAACAAGCTATGGAAGTTAATGTGTTCAGTATTCACACCTTTTTTTTTCTTTTTTTTTTTTTGATAATAAGGCATTATTTAATAACCTTAATACAAAAGTAGCAATTCTGCTATGATGGATCTCTGAGGGCTAATCTCTAATTATCTTCTGATTGGCATTACTATTCAAATTCACTGTTATGTCTTCATCACACACAATACCCTCCAGCTGTTCAAGTCCTCATTTTGTGTTTAGAGACGTTATGGTGAAATTTTTGCACCTCATTCATGTACTGTGTCATCCCAGAGTAAAAATAATTTTATAATTTATAATTTAATAATAATTTATTAAAAACCAAGACCAAAAGTTTTCAGTGAAAGACTACAGAAAATAAAGCAACTATCTACTGATGTGATGTTACAAGCTCTCAAGAAATCAAGAGCAAGTTACATATTTAATTTGATCAGATTAAATATTTATCTGCGTCCTTAATTACCCAAGTGTGTTCAGATGACAATGCAAAATCTTCAGTCCAAAAGAGAGCAGCTTCACTCCTGAATCCATCAAGGCATTGTTACTCAGGTCCAGCTCTCTCAGATGAGAGTTTAATAATTGTAGAACTGAAGACAAACTTTCACAGCACTGAGCAGTGAGATTACAGATGGCCACTCTAAACAAAAACAAAGGAGGAACTAATTAACACCAATGTCAGAAAGATGAGATAATAGATATGTTTACATGAACAATGTAATAAAAATGAAAAAAAAAAAAAGTTTGCGTTATTCGCACACAGATGACAAAAATGTTTTCAAAATGATTCCTATTCACACAGATCTGTGAACTCAATTAAAAACACTGTATATTCTACAGCAGGGCTGGGCAACTCTGGCCCTCAAAATCCACTTTTCTGTAGAGTTTAACTCTATCCCTGATAAAACTTACATGCTCCTAGTATTCTGGTAATCCTGAAGACCTTGATTAGCTTGTTTAGTTGTGTTT
Source organism: Chanodichthys erythropterus (assembly GCF_024489055.1). Classification (NCBI taxonomy): domain Eukaryota; kingdom Metazoa; phylum Chordata; class Actinopteri; order Cypriniformes; family Xenocyprididae; genus Chanodichthys; species Chanodichthys erythropterus. Next base: position 46,739,594 of record NC_090228.1, read on the forward strand.
GATTATTGTTGGAGCCAAGCACTACAGAAAAGTAGATCCCGAGGGCCAGAGTTGCCCACCCATGTTCTTTAGTGTTGTGGATTTTCAACTGAGCAGGTTTGTTGAAAAAATAAAAAATAAATTTGTCTTGTCAGAGGGAGAAAATGTATGTCAATCATAAAAACAAATTGGTCAAGCTCATGCTATTATAACCTAATAATCCTGACCTAAGGATGACCTTAACAGTGTGATTTTAAGATAATAAACCCATTACTAGCTAGAAAAGAACATGCTACATTAAGATACATGCAACATAAGATTAACATTTAGGGAAAAAAATTTAAAAGATGTATACACAACAATATATTCTGGTCTTTTAATCTGAATGAATGAGAATTTTACATTTTTAACAACTAAGGTTGTTCACAAAAAATTTAAATGTAATGTTTGTACAATCCTAATTCCATCTCCCAGGTTTGTTTTGTTTGTCATGTCTGCAAGCACATGGCCTTGGTTTGCCATGTGCTTTCTCAGTTGATCTAGTGCTTTGCCCAGTATACCTAGTTTTTATTTTTGTCACCCTAGGCCAGTGTTTCTCAAACTTTTTCTGCCATTCCCCACGAGCCCCACATGTCCCCAATCGCCCCAACAAAATGGTAATAAAGTAGGCTTTTAGTTTATCTGTTAAAATGTATTAAAATTTATTTTATTAACATCACATTTTAAAAACAACCTCAAATGGCAGCATTAGAAATGTTCAAATAAAAAAAATAAAAGTGCAATTATATTATCATTTTGTATGAAAAGACTTTGTTCAAAAGTAAATAAAAATAATAATTCAATTATTATTTACAATTAGTAATGAACCCTTTCATGCATGAGTTTAAATTAAGATATTCAGAGTTTTTTTTAATGCAAACTTTTTAGAACGTTTCCCCTTACTGTTTCCATGGTGACGCGTCATAGGCTACTTTTCACGTCACACACCGCAGCCACAATAAGGGGCCGTTCACACAGAATGCGTTTTTCTATTCCAATGTGTTACTTTACCATTGTTTTTCTATGTGAACACGCGCATGATAGACGTGCATGACCTTTACGCTTGAGTCTCGCTTTCTTTTGCAGCGCTCTCGCACATGAGCGCCGCATTTTTAAGACGCCATGTCAAGTTAAAAGAATTTCAACTTTTACAAGTAGCGCCGCTCATCAATGTCAGTTCCAAAACAGTGGACCAATCAGAAGAACTCGGAGGCAGGGCAAGCGTTGTGAGCTTCTGTTTACAGTAGCAAGTTGGCAAGACAAATGTTTTATTTGACTGTAACATGGCAGAGGCACTGCTCATTATTATCTTATTTTCCTTTTTTTCCATGTCAAAACTGGTATCTATCAATTCTGCTATTTGCCTCGTTCTATTATTTCCATTATTGTCATTATTGCACTACGTCTTAAAAGCACGTCTCAAGACCCTCACGTTCTACCCTGCACTTTTTTTAAAATCATTCCTGAGCACTGCTTCTCACGTTTTTAGATGCAATGACATGTTCTGTGTGAATGGCCCCAACACTGTATGACAGATATATGGCTTTTATTTCGTTTCTCGTTTTTATTCAAAATATTCACAAGCTTGCTTACCATGTCATAAACTATCTGATATTCCGATTCTCAAATATGTGTAAGTGAGTGTGTTTTGTTGTTTAAAAACCTTTATAAATGATCTTGATTTATAACGCGAGATGGGTGCCGCCATCTTAGTTTGTGCAGTGTTCAAAGTCCTGTCAGTCGGATTTACAGCATGTGAATTCATCAATTTCTCCTGAAATGCATGTAAGCAAGTAGCCGGTGATCTGGGAGAAAAATAGAGTAAACTTTATAGTTACACTATATGTATCTGATATGAATAAAACACCTCGGCAAATTATATTTGAATTGATTGTTAATGCTGCTTCCATAGACATCAGTGTGTATTTTACAAGCTCTATATGTATTGTTTTTCTAGTACTTATGGATTTTATGTCTATATTTATGTTTATGGATTTTACTAGCACTTATGTCTGAAACCTAAAATAAACATTATGTTATTGAAAACACTGCATAGTTCTGATATATGAGAAGTGGAGTGCGCGTCAGTCTCTGGCTCAGCGACAGCAAAATGTGAAAACATAGTTTGAATCTTGCAGTTAAGTGATGTCTCTGAACTCTGGACATTCTAAATCCTGTATGTGGGACCGTACTCTCAGGGGCACAGAAATAAAAATCCCATAGGCTATGTGGGACCGTACCGCTCAAAGGTAATAGAGATGGGCACAAAAGTGACCAAATTTCCTCCCGTTTGTCACGATTCACTTGTCATGTCTCTATTCCCCACCAGTGGGGCGTGCCCCACACTTTGAGAAACGCTGCCCTAGGCTGTTCCACTTGCCTTGATTTCACTTTGTCTGCTCTTAACTTACATTTACCTATTGTTTGTGTTATTTTTTGTATTTTGCTCTGTGTGACTGCTCCCTTTCTCCAGCTCATTTGGTTCCAGTGACAGCATCCCTCCAGTCCCAGGGATCTCCGACTCTCTGTCAGCAATCCTACCTCAAGTCTGTCTCTTTCTGTCTACCGTGCTGCAAGTCCCATACCCAGTTTGGTTCACTGACTTCTTTTTCAGCTACCTGCTCAGTCACTAGGGTTCTTTACTCATCTCACAAATTTGTATTTGTTACAAAAACACTATTAAAAATCTTCACAGCTATCAGATGATGCTGATTTAAAATAAAATTTGATTACTACAAAACATCTGTTCATACACAGACGAGTATATAGTGAATATGTGAAAGTCACACCTCAGTATGTTTAGTTGACAGTTTGAACTCTTCAGTCCAGTAGAGAGCAGATTCACTCCAGAATCCTGCAGGTCATTGTTACTCAGGTCCAACTCTCTCAGAGGTGAGTTAGACGATTCTAGAGCTGAAGACAAACTTTCACAGCACTGAGTAGTCAATCGACAACCTGCCAGTCTGAACAAAACAAAGGATTCAGTAATTAAAATTTCGAAATTAATTGACATCTGACTGTCATTTACCATTTACATACTTTCCATGTTAAGTAAACCTTGTACTATCAATAAGCCACCAATACTATTGTATTGGAACCCTTGTATCTATAGCAACCAAGCAATAACAATTTATATTTGATTTATAAAGGATAGTGTTTTCCACACTGAATAGATTTGCTACATGACAGGTCTCACATTATACTATATATATTTTGAAACCACCTGACAAATAAGATAATCTATCTTATTAAGTAGTGAGAATGCAAATACACCAGAACAGTTAAAATATAACAAAATAACTCTCCATTACTGACACAATAATAATTGAATATTCCCAGTTATCAGCCAGTAATACATTGATTGCTCATAGATTGTGCATGTCTAATCGTGAATGTGAAGGTTAAACCTCAGTTTGTTCAGTTGACAGTGTGAACTCATCAGTCCAATGGAGAGCAGCCTCACTCCTGAATCCTGGATGTCATTGTTACTCAGGTCCAGCTCTCTCAAATAGGTACTTGATGATTGTAGAGCTGAAGACAAACTTTCACAGCACTGATCAGAGAGACCACATCCAACAAGTCTATTAAAGAAGATAACAGTGCAAAGGGGAGATGGATGTTAAAAATGTTTTCTATATTCTGCACATGACCATGTCTTTCAACAGTCCTGGGGGCCCACAGCACTGCATATTTTGGTTGCTTCTCAATTCTAAGGCTGCATCCACATCAAGTGGTATCCTTCACTTCCTCCACTAACTCAGAATCCTTCGCATATTTCAAATCACAAAAAGAATTAGTGGAAAATGAATCGGCACTGTCCTCACCCAATTTAATTTCATAATGCAAGAAAAAATGACTTTGGATATAAAGGTATTACATTTTCTGTTGTAAATTTATCACATTACCACTGGGATACCACAGACAACTGTCATTTACTATATTGCATTAATAGAAAAACAATAATATAAAGTATTATTATATAATATAAAGTATTTTTCCACAATTTAATTTAAAAGTATTTTTATGCTGTGACCAAGGGGGAGGAAACATTTACAACACAGCCATGCACCCTTAATGCACAGTCTAATTAGCCGAATTTCCATTGTTGAGCCACAAGCAAGCATGTTAGTGCATGCAAGGGACTAACATTTCCACTATCATTTCCACTATCGTTTCCACTGTCACTTCTGGGGCTTGACCAAGCCTTCTTGGGGCCATTGGCCAAGGTTTTTGGTCCACAGAATAGCGGGCCAACTGGGGCTTGAGGAGTGGCCATGAAACAAGGCTGAGTTTAGCTGGCCCAATGTGTTGTGATTGGCACTGCTTAGCGTGTGTTCAGGAAATGTCCCACCCCTCCATAACTCCATAAGTGTAAATATAAACTTATGAACAAAAAATATAAATATAAATATTTAACAGAAAATATAAATATAAAATTATGAACAGAAAATAGAACAGATTTCATGCATGGACCCTTAATTAAACAATTTAATAATCAAGTAAAAATGAATTTATATCTGTATGATATTATGTTATAACCACATTGGGAAGTGGATTGATGATTTAGCTGAGGGCGCCATCCTCTAGTCAGACAATGGAATTCATTCTACACGTGGCGCGACTCTCACAGTGCATTATGGGTATTATCTCGCCTTTGAGTGTACATTGGTTGTACACTCGTTATTTTGAATGAATGAGTGCACTCGGTAATGTCCACTATGTTTTTGGACACCACTACAAATGGCTTTACCCTCAAATAGTGCCCTATTTAAGGGTATAGGGTAAATTTTTTCTCAGTGGGCCAGACTATGGTCCAAGTGCAAGTGTCACGGGCCGCATATCATTTACATATGACGTCTCCAATGAAAACCAATCAGATTTAATGTTACGGTATTATCAGATAATATTATTATTATGCCTAGATGTTGCACACACAGAAGAGGTGGTCTTTTCTGGTGGCAGATACGGCACACTCAAAAATCAACAAATACTATAAAAAATTTGTTTTTGTTTCACAGTGTGTTAAAATGGCTGGCAGTGTCACTTATTCATATCAAAGTGAAAATTTCTTGTTCAATATACTCATGTTACACAACCCCCTGATATACAGTATGTCATAGAAAACGAGTACTCAGTATATAGTAGGTCTGTGCATGTTTGAAAATAATATATGATCACCAAAATGATTTTATATGACAAAAAACATTATAGTTCAAACTTATATTCATTTAATCTATTTTCATTTCATTTAAAAACAAAAATAAATTGTAAAACTGGGATTTATTATTTAAATGTGATTGGTATATTGTGGGCTGCATTTACATTTCTGACGGTCTGCAGGTTGAGAACCACTGGTATAGCCCAGGTGTACCCAATCCTGTTTCTGAAGATCTACCGATCTGCTGAGTTCAGATTCAACCCTGATCAAATGCATTTGTCTATAATTTTCAAGTGCTCCTGAAGATCTTAATTTTTAGCTTTAGTTGTGTTTGATCAGGGTTGGAGCTGAACTTTGCAGGGATATAGATCTCCAGAAACAGGATTGAGCATCCCTGAACTATACACAGCATGACAGTAGATCTTGAGGGCCAGAGTTGCCCAGCTCTGTTCTAGTGTTTAATGCTACACAAGTCTTTAGTCCTCAGAAGGACTGATATAGGAAGGACACAGCCTCAATATTGTACAGCCTTCTAATTGAGAAGCCTCATTGTACAGAATGTCTTCCTTATGTAACTTCTTAATTGTCAGTCCCATTTTGGGGGCATAGACCCCAAAATAACATTTCCACTTTACATTATTATAAATCGTGGATATTTTGAAGCACAAACTTAAGTTTGGCCTCTTTTTAAAACACCTGATTCAGATCTTCAGGTCAGGGAACTTAACTGAGTGTGTCAGATAAGACAGACATACAAAATGTGCAGTGCAGTCCAGGGCCAGGATTGAAAAACCACTGCCAAAGCTAATACACTGTATGACATGAAGCTCTCTAAAAACACTTCATAATTGATTCATTCATTAGATGTGTGAAAACCCTAACAAAAGCATGTGAATTAGAGTCAGGTGAGCTGAAAGTATGTGATGAAGCACAGCTGGAGACTCTTTATCACTGCTGCCATTAAACTCAAATGACATTGGTTTGACTCCAGAAACAGTTTTGGGAAACACTGTACTAAGTAAAACTTTGTTTTGGGGGGCGCTGTTGAGGTGTGCATGGAGTAGACGTGTTTCATCGAGCTCCTCCACGCCAAGTTTTTAAATTAGTGAAACAAGACGCCGTCTTTATTTTTTATTTCATATACTGTGTTGTGAACTTCTATTTAGTTATATCTCTCAATTGATCAACACCTTGATGCGCGAAAATGCCTTTAAAATCAGCAAAAACCTAGAAAAATTCTGGACCTCAGCTGTTGGCTAGTTGTGACGAAGCTAATCCCGCCGTTAGTCAAGCTTCTGCCGACGATGATACATCGTTGATGTGGGAAAAGATATCAACAGGATTCTTTCAACCATAAATGAAAGATTTGACAAGTTCGAGGAAGACTTTAGGTCTCTACAGACATCGGTACGGGATTTTGCGGAAAGAGTGGAGACTGTTGAGGGTCAAACACGGGACCACGAAGGCCATTTATGCTCTCTCGAAGCGACTTTGACTGATTTGCAGAAGACCAATAAAGTTCTTAGAGCGAAGGTCAGCGACTTAGAAGGGCGATCTCGACGCAACAATATAAAAATAATTGGTATCCCTGAGGGAGAGGAGAAAGGGAGACCGACCGAGTTTGTTGCAGCATTAATTCCAAAACTACTGGGGGAGACTCATTTTCAAGGACCGGTCATTGACCGTGCTCACCGTACGCTCAAGCCATCAGATGGGGAGAGGCCCCGCATCATTATTGCACGAGTGCATTTCTTTCAGGAAAAGGAATGAATTCTTCGACTTCGCCGTGATCGCACCCTGGAATACAACGGACACAAGGTTTATATCTTTCCGGACTACACTGCAGAAGTTATGGAACAGCGAAGGCCGTTCAGTGACGTGATGCGCAAGCTGAGAGAGCTAAAGGTGACACACAGTCTTCGCTTTCCTGCGCGTCTCCATGTTCAGCACAACGGACAGTTCAAGACCTTCACTGACCCTGTAGAGGCTGCGAAATTTGTGGAGACCAGGCTGAGACAGGAGTAGAGACATATGCGCAACACTGGTATCACTCTTAAAATACTTTATACTGACTGTTGACACATTATAGTTTTTGTTTTCATTAAGAGTGTTTACAAACTGTATCGTTATGGACGGCATTATTGTCAATAATTCTAGACTGAAATGTTTGTAACTTGGAAGTGGAGTCGAGCGGATTTGCCGCGATAGAAGTGACGTGATGGATCCTCCTACTACTCACATGCGAGTAGTGTTCTCGGGTCGAATAGGGGACAAAGTGCTTCATTTCAGGGAAGCCAGATGTGGGAGGGGGTGGGTTGAAGTTCTAAGTTCTAAAGAGTTTTACATGTTTCTGTCTTATGTGAATTTTTTTTTTTTTTTTCTGGACTGCCTCATTTCAATGTCCCAATCTTTATTTGTAGAGTTTGATGACTAACATTAAGGGAGAAGCGATCACATTGGCTTCTTGGAATGTAAGAGGGCTTGGCCATGTAATTAAAAGAAGTAGAGTATTTGCACATTTGAAATCACTCAAGGCTGATATAATATTTCTTCAGGAAACCCACCTTAGTGTAACTCATCAGTGCAGACTCAGGACCAACTGGATATCGCAGGTTTACCAGGCCCCATTCAATGCCAAACTATTCTTTTTCGTAAGAATCTTCTTTTTCGACTTTCCATGGTTGCTGATCCTCAGGGTAGATATATAATGGTATCTGGGCATATTAATTCTCTCCCAATAACTTTGCTTAATATACTGTATATGGCCCCAATTTTGATGATTTTGAAATTTTTCACAAAATCTTTAGTGTAATTCCTGATGTAAACTCTTCAAATGTAATAGTAGGTGGAGATTTCAACTGTTACTTAGATCCTTATATGGATATATCATCAAACCACCACCTACAATTACCTCCATACAAACACTTAACAACCTAATCAAATCTAGAAATATGGTCAACATTTGGAGGCTTCAGCATCCGACAGATAGAGATTATTCCTTTTACTCTCATGTCCACAAATCATACACTAGTATTGACTACTTTTTGGTTACATTTGAATTGGTTTCCAATATTAGTAATACTAAATATCATAATATATTAATATCTGATCATAGCCCAGTTACGTTCCAAATTAAAAGTGTTTTGCCAAAATGAAATTACTCGTGGCATTTCAACCCAATGCTAATCAAAGATTCAACTTTTATTTCATATTTAACTGGACAAATGGATGAGTTTTTTACGACTAATGACAATGGAGAGGTTTCAGATTCAATTTTGTGGGATACTTTTAAAGTCGTAATCCGAGGCCATATCATATCATTTGAGTCATCGGAAAAGCGGGCTTTAAATAGTAGGCTTAGGAAAATAGAGAAAACATTGCCAGTGCTCGAACAAGCATATAGAGTGTCACTCTCAAAGTCTGATTATAATAAAATCTTAAAATTAAAGTATGAGTATAATTCTATCCTAAATGGCCAGATAGGTAACCTTCTCCTCAAACTTTTGAACTGAACCGGGGTTTACGACAAGGTGATTCTCTATCACCTCTACTTTTTAACATTGCACTCGAGCCATTAGCTGTAGGAATTAGAACCCATCCACATATCCATGGTATTTCATTGGGCAATGCTGAAAGTCTGATAAGTTTATATGCAGATGATCTTTTACTGTGTCTGACAGATCCTGTGGTTTCTGTCCCAAAAATTTTAGATTACATAGACACTTTTAGTAAACTTTCAGGATACTCAATAAATTGGAGTAAAAGTGAATTTATGCCCCTAACAAATAACTTAAGTGATACCTTTTTGAGCAGTATACCATTTAAAATAGTGGATGATCACTTTACATATCTCGGTCTAAAAATTCCAAAGAACCCTAAACAGTTGTTTAAATTACATTTTTTTAGATATGATTAATAAACTTAAACTAAGCATTGAAAGCTGGAAATTGCTCCCTTTATCACTAATTGGCCGTGTAAATGTGATAAAGATGGTTACTCTTCCTAAGTTTCTATATCTTTTTCAAAATCTCCCTATTTATTTGCCTGCAACCTTTTTTAAGCAACTTGATTCAGTTATTCTTTCATTTGTATGGAACTGTAAAACACTACTGATTGTGGAGGCCTCGGGCTTCCCAATTTTAAGCATTATTACTAGGCAGCAAATGCCAGGGCTCTCACTTTCTGGCAAATGGGTATCCTGGATGACATGCTACCTGAGACTTCTCCTCTATGGGTTCGTGCAGAGGCTATGTCAGTGCCAGAGTCTTCTCTCCCAACTTTACTTTTTACAGAGTTTAAATCTATCTGCAAATTAGGCAGTAGTAATTTTGTGTTGAGAAATTCTTTGAAGATTTTGAATCAGATCAAAAAATGTTATAAACTACCAAAAGTCTCAGTCAATACACTAATATCATGCAATCCTTCGTTTGAGCCTTCTCGGATTGATGGAGCTTTCTCAGGTTTAAAAAAGGTTTATGCTGTATAGGAGATCTCTATATAGAAGATCAATTTGCGTCCTTTTTGCAACTTAAAAATACATTTGTACTCCCACAGTCTCACTTCTTCTGTTATTTGCAAATTAGAAATTATGTTAAGAAAAATATTCCACATTTTATAAATAAACCTGAAAACCATATTATTTATGAACTTTTATCTTCTAATCCTGAAACTAGACATTTGGTATCTCGTTTTGTTCATGCTTTTACAACACCTATGTGCACCAAACACCTTAAAATAGCCTGGTCTACTGACGTGAACGACGACGTGTCTGATGAGATCTGGGAAGAAGGCCTGTCGAGAATAAAGAGCTGTTCTGTTAATTCGAGATATAAATTAATCCAGTTTAAAGTTATGCATCGCATTCATTACTCCAAAACAAGATTGAATAAAATATTTCCTTCCATTTCTGCTCAGTGTGATAGGTGCAAGATGGCGGAGGGGACATTGGCACATTTATTTTGGTTTTGCCCTACTCTGTATGATTTCTGATCTAACATTTTTGAATTGTTTTCAAGCGCATACAGAATTAACATTCAGCCTGACCACAATCTGGCTATTTTCGGCTATTCTAATGTTATGGATACTATCCCTCATACTCATCAGCACGCTCTAATGGTAGGCTTAATCGCAGCCAAAAAGGTAATACTCCTCAATTGGAAAACTTCACAAGCTCCTTGTTTTCAAAGATGGTTAAATGAGATGCTTTATATTATCCAAATGGAACAGTTACGTTTTGGTGAGCTTGGCTCACAAAAAAGATTTGAAGCCACATGGGGACCTCTCTTGAGACTTTTGGAAGTTTAAAAATAATATACTCTGTAATCATCCCCTTCTATTTATTTATTTATTTTTATTTATTTATTTATTTTTGATTTTGTATCAGTTTTAATTCTCTTCTCCTTTGGTGATATAACTGATCTACAAAAACAACTGTGAATATTGTCAATTATGTTTTTTATCAATAATTATTTTGTATACATTTGCTGACTGAGGCAATCCAGATATTTTTTTTTCTTTTTTTCTTTTCCCCCTTTATTTTGTGAAAATGTGTGTCCTTGTTGTCTCATGTTGGTTATTGTTTTATACCTTTGTGTTTGTTAATATAACTTCAAAACTCTAAATAAAATATATAAATACAAACAAAAAAAAAAAACAAAAAAAACTTTGTTTTGGATATAAAATTGTGTGCTTTGAATTCTGACCATGAGATTATAAACAGTTTCCACACGACTGTGCTTCTACTGCCTACTCTTTAGTGAGGCTTCAACTATTTATATCCTTTCTTTTTCAATACCCATATAAAAAAAAAAAGTATACAATAGTTTCCACATTTGTGTTCTATGAATAAAAATTGGGTTATGGTTCCATAGATAAATTAGTTTGAATCTTAACTACATACAAATGTTTATTTTGTGATGCTATGAATGAATACTCACAGAGCTTTTCTGCAGTTCATCACAGCTGGTATCAGTCTCCATCTACCCTCATCAGATGTGTTGTATTTCATGAGGTCAAACTCATCCAGCACCTCTTCTAACATCTGAAGCATGTAGGCAATTGCTGAGCAGTGAGCAGGAGAGAGTTTCTTCTCTGAGTGTTTGTTTGATTTCACAAATTCCTGAATCTCCCTGTACAGAGTCTGATCATTCACTTCCAGCAGACAGAGGAACAGATTGATGGATCTGTCAGCTGATAGACCGTAACTTCCTTTAAGTTCATCTTTAATGTACTGTGTGGTTTCTCCAATGCTCTCTGAGCTGTTCTCTGTGTGTGTCAGTAGATCCTGTAAGAGTTTCTGACTGGACTCCAGTGAGACACCCAGCAGGAACCGCAGAAAAAGATCCAGATGTCCATTTTCAGTCTGAAGGGTTTTATCGACTGCTGATGATAGTAGTGCAGACATGTTTTTCATAGAGCTGTACTTCTCATGTTTATCTTTCAGAAACAACTGCAATGGCTCCATGTTCTTTGTCAGATGGCAGTAAAAGACATAGAATGCAGCGAGAAACTCCTGAATGCTCAGATGTATGAAGCAGTAGACTTTCCTCTGATGAATCGCAGATTCCTCCTTAAAGATCTCAGTGCAAATCCCAGAATACATTGAGGCGTCAGTGACATCTATGCCGCTCTCTCTCAGGTCTTCCTCATAGAACATGACATTGCCTTTCATCAGCTGTTTTAAAGCCAGTTCAGCAAGTTTTACAATCACTTCTCTGTTGGACTGCAGGAGTTTCTGTGGATCTCTCTCTTCATACTTCTCATTCTTCTTGTTGATCTGAATCAGGAGGAAGTGAATGTACATTTCAGTCAGAGTTTTAGGGATTTCTTTTCTCTGATCTTCTTTCAGGAGCTTTTGAAGCACAGTGGCTGAGATCCAGCAGAAGACGGGTATGTGGCACATGATGTGGAGGCTTCTTGCTCTTCTGATGTGTGAGATGATTCTGCTGGCTTGATGCTCATCACTGATTCTCTTCCTGAAATATTCCTCCTTCTGAAGCTCATTGAATCCCTGAATTTCTGTCAGACGGTTGATGTATTTGGAGGGGATCTGATTGGCTGCTGCTGGTCTGGTGGTGATCCAGATGAGAGCAGAAGGAAGCAGTTCTCCTTTCATGAGGTTTGACATCAATACACTCACTGATGAAGTCTTAGTCACATCAAAAACATTCTCACTGTCTTTAAACATCAGTGTCATTCTGCTTTCATCCAGACCATCAAAGATGAACACAACTTTACACTCCTCATAAATCTTTGAGTCCAGATCTTTAAGTTCAGGATGAAAGTCCAGTAGAAGTCTGTGAAGACTGTACTGGTGATCTTTAATCAAGTTGAGATCTCGAAATGGAAGCACAAACATGAAATCTATATCTTGATTGGCTTTTCCCTCAGCCCAGTCTAAAACAAACTTCTGCACAGAGACGGTTTTTCCAATTCCTGCGATGCCTTTAGTAAGAACAACTTTTATTTTGTCTTTCTCACCACATCCTGGCTCAGGTAAGGAGTTAAAAATGTCATTGCAGAAGATTTGAGTGTTATGTGAGTTCTTTGTTGTGGGTGTTTTCTCCATCTGTAAAACCTCATGTTCTTCATTCACTCCTTCTCTCTCTCCCTCTATGATGTAGAGCTGTGTATAGATCCTGTTCAGGAGGGTTTGATTCTCTTTAAGTTTGATTCCCTCAAATAAGCTCTCATACTTGTTCTTCATGCTGGTTTTATGTAGATCTTTGACTTTGTCTAGTTCATTATTTACTGGTGGGTGAGAATTCTCTTGCAGGTCTCCAGGCTGATCATCTCTATTCACGAAAGCAAGAACAACAACACAAAGAATGAATTTGAGCAAGATCATCTAGTACAGCCATGAAGTAAAACACTTTCTGCATTAAAAAACAAACTTTTTTATGCAGAAACTATCCTAGATAAGCAAGAATGAGCTTTATTCTTCAAATTACATCTCACAAATGTCTCATCATGTTTGTTTCAACTGTGAAACGTGTGTTCATAAAAATGATGATCCACTAATGAGCTCTTATATTCCATGTGACAAATTTGATGGATGAGTGCGTGTTCGGGTGGTTAGACACTTGTGTGTGCGCGGGTTGCGGGAGACTAAAAACAACAAGAACAAATAAAATAAAATAAAAATTATTTACAGGCGCAAGCATAGGCAGAGCATGTGTAAAGCTGGGCAAGGCCTGCCTGCTTCTGATTGGAGTTTTTTTTTTTTTTTTTTACAGGTTTCAGAGTAACCTGCCCATAACTGCTGGTCTAGTATCAGTTCTCTTTCGAGGGAACTCCATGCTGAGTCTGACGTCAATGCTATGAGGAAAGCGTAATGTTGTAAAGTAAAGTGTAATGTGTGAAACTATTCCAATCCTGATTGGCACAACATCAGCCCATGATGCATGATGACGTATCATGGAAGCTAAAAAGGATACCTGGAACAAAGCAGTATTAGCTTCTTGTGTTTCTGCCAAGCCTATTGTTTGTTGGTTTTTGTTCTTTTGTCCCATAGGCCAAATAACTATTTAGTGAGATGGCAAATAAGCAGTTTAGATAGTTTTTGATATTTGTGTAAGCTGCATGAGTGTGTAGCATGCTCTGTCAGCTGTCGAGGGGGCTGACTGCAGTCACTTTGAACGTCTCCCACTATGGATGCTTCACTCCCTTCCTCGCCCTCTCAGATCAAATCATTTTACTGCAGTGGAGCCCTGTACTTCAGTCAATAACTGACAGGTCTGACCCGAGTGCAAAACCAATCAAAACATCCAGTTCAGATGGGGGCGGGGCGTTCAAACCACACTTTGACATTCAATCAGTGTTGTTCCCAAAAAGACTTCGGACTGCGGAGTGGCTAACAACAAAAAAAGGGAATGCGACCATGCCCATGCGAAAACAAGAATAAAAATATCTGCAGGGCTTTTGAAATGTGGCATGAACTGTGTGTTTTGAATGGGTTTAAAATGGATTCAGAGATTGTTTTTTTTTTTTTTTGCTGGACAGGCAAGACATTTTAATGATTTATTGGGTAGATAATGCTAATTAGATAACACTAATACACAGTCATGCAATTTTGATGTGGTCAACATTAAAGGGGTCATTTAATGCCACTTTTACAAGATGTAAAATAAGTCTCTGATGTCCCCAGAGTGTGTATGTGAAGTTTTAGCTCAAAATACCCTACAGATAATTTTTTTTAATAGCATGTTAATTTGTCACTTTTTGAGGCTGAGCAAAAATGCTGTTTGTGACTGTGTCCCTTTAAATGCAAATGAGCTGCTACTCTCAAGAAGAGGGTGGAGTTTCAGGAGCTCCGATTAAAAGTGCCCTAGAATTAAAAATTGAATTTACCTCGGCATAGTTGAATAACAAGAGTTCAGTACATTGAAATGACATACAGTGAGTCTCAAACACCATTGTTTCCTCCTTCTTATATAAATCTAATTTGTTTAAAAGACCTCCGAAGAACAGGCGAATCTCAACATAACACCGACTGTTACGTAACAGTCGGAATCATTAATATGTACGCCCCCAATATTTGCATATGCCTGCCCATGTTCAAGGCATTAGACAAGGGCAGGACGTCTGGATGTGCACAGCTGAATCATCAGACTAGGTAAGCAAGCAAGGACAATAGCGAAAAATGGCAGATGGAGCAATAATAACTGACATGATCCATGATATTTTTAGTGATATTTGTAAAGTGTCTTTCTAAATGTTTCGTTAGCATGTTGCTAATGTACTGTTAAATGTGGTTAAAGTTACCATCGTTTCTTACTGTATTCACGGAGACAAGACTGTCGTTATTTTCATTTTTTAAACACTTGCAGTCTGTATAATTCATAAACAACTTCATTCTTTATAAATCTCTCCAACAGCGTGTAATGTTAGCTTTAGCCACGGAGCACTATCAAACTCATTCAGAATCAAATGTAAACATCTAAATAAATACCATACTTACGCGATTAGACATGCTGCATGACGAACACTTTGTAAAGATCCATTTTGAGGGTTATATTAGCTGTGTGAACTTTGTTTATGCTGTTTAAGGCAGTCGCGAGCTCGGGGGCGGGGAGCACGAGAATTTAAAGGGGCCGCAGCCTGAATCAGCGCATATTTAATGATGCCCCAAAATAGGCAGTTAAAAAATGAATAAAAAAATCTATGGGGTATTTTGAGCTGAAACTTCACAGACAAATTCAGGGGACACCTTAGACTTATATTACATCTTTTGAAAACACATTCTACGGCACTTTTAATGTTACCTCATGCAGACTCACTGAAAATGTCAGAAACTGTTCAGCCTTTTATGTTCAAACCAGAGTCAAACAATAATGGAGAGACTCAACAAGAAGTGACAACATGTAGAATGCAACAGGAAGTTTCTGAACGGTTAGTTGATGAATTTATGTAGCTGATGTGGATTTAACTATCTTAAAGTCATTAATTGGCATATTCTGTCATGATAATCTATAAATTGCTCAGATCCTTCAGAGCCAGAGAATGATTAACTTACATTTAATCACCATTAGATTGATTGTAGAACATTTTTTTTCAGTCTGTCAGAACAAATGTTACTTGTACAGATGACATTTTTAGATGAAACGTATTATTTTGGTCGTACTTCCAAGACGTAGTATCTGTTATTACGAAGTACAGTATCCACTCTGGTGTGGTGACTGACAGCCTACACATACTTCTCTGCTCCTTAAAACATTAGATTTATCTGCGCTGAGGAGCCATGCTGATGCACAACCCCCATAAAATGGTAATTCCGCAACTAATGGTAATTCTGCAATTTCAAGTTTCAAACAGAGATGGCGACAAAGAGGCAAAACTTACAGACTGCAGCTTTAACTTGTACCCCTTTTTTTTTTTTTTTTTTTTTTTCATATTATCTGTTATCTGTTTCAATCCACACATTAGGACAGGGATTTGTCAGTATAGTGAAGTGGGTATTCATTCCCCATAACATCAATGTTAGATGCAGCATGGAATTCACTTGAAAGGGAACAACCATAGTTCCCTGAGAACAAAACAAACAATTTAGGTGAAAGGATTCAAAAGACTCAAGTCACTGTCACCCTTCATAGACACACAGCAGATACTTAACACTGTCTGATGTTCCTTTGGTCTGATACTGAGAAACTGACCTCAATAAATAAGATTATCTCCTTTTATCACTGATGTTTAAGTTATAATTCTTTCCCTTGTCCCCAGTACTGGTTTTTGTCTCACCTGGGGTTAAAATTCACTGTTTCATCACTGAAGTTATGGGGTGCTCCCATGGATCCATCACTGAAGTTATGGGGTGCTCCCATGGATCCATCACTGAAGTTATGGGGTGCTCCCATGGATCCATCACTGAAGTTATGGGGTGCTCCCATGGATCCATCATTGAAGTTATGGGGTGCTCCCATGGATCCATCACTCTTCATAGATATATGGCTGGGCTTTGGAGATGCTTCTCTCTGGTTCTGGTAGTGAACAACATTCTCCTCCTCTCTCTCCTCATAGCCACTCATTCTCCTGTGATTTAAATGTGATTATCAGTAAAAAAAAAAAAAAAAAGAAACATTGACAATATAAATGATTTAAAAGAAAAACCAAAAATAATACATTCTAATAAACAATTTCATTCTGTAACGCAGTGTTGCCAACTCTCACACATTTCCTGTGCTCTCAGGCTCTGTCAATGCAAAATTAAGTGTGAAATCTGCTCATAGATAACATATGAAACCCAATAGAGTATAATTCTAGGAGTAAAGAGTTATGCACATTAATGTAATATTATTTTGCCTTCTAAATCAGAGGTGTCATGATCCTGGTTCTGTATTTTTTGTTTTGTATGGACTTTTATGTTGTAATAAATTCTCTGTTCTCATTGTATCTGTGTTCATTCATGTTCAAACATGTGTCTTGTTTGCCCCTGTGTATTTAACCCCCTGTGTTTTTTTGTGTTCGGTGCTGCTCATTCTGTTATCTGTTCAGTAGTTCTCTGGTCTCTGTGGTTTATGTTTATTTTGTTATTAAACTTTATTCCGTTTGGATCCAGCTCTCCCTTTGTTTATAAGTTCACCCAGTGTTACAAATGGAGTCTAAATTCTGCTTGGATCATTGGATCGTTATTTTCATGTTTATCCCTGTAAAGCTACTTTTAACAATCTCTATTGGATAAAGTGCTATATAAATAAAGGTGACTTGACTAAAAGCGCTACAATACCAAAAGTTTGATTGCTAAATACATCTGTAAAATGTGGCATTAAAGGATCAGTGTGCAAGTTTTAGCGGCAGCTAGCAGTGAGGTTGCAAATTGCAACCAACGGCTTAAGGTGCTATAGAGGATCTTTTCGACGACTGAAAAACCAAAGACTGTTAGTGAGTTTTTGAAATTAGCGCATGCGTAAGAACAACCCCCCTCCTTCACAGCTCATTTCGATGGAACGCCTCCCAAAACTCGTGCACGAGTATTGGAACACGAGTGTTTGTTTACCACCGGCATTCGCTGTGTCGTGTTAGTGGATTCATTATGTCGGACTCACCGCAGGTAACTCATAATCTGCAGTTGTTACTCCTGACAAAAATATTGCATGCGGCGCCTGTGGAAAGTTACTGGAGCACGCACATCACACAAACGATTGGATGATGTTTTTAAGGCCCTACCTCGTGCACAGATGATGTATATTGATATTATTCCTTTCAGTGCACCTAATAAATTTAGCCATTTAAAATCAAAATTTAAAATCTGAAGCTTGAATATAGTTGTAAATTAAGTTTAATATTAATTGCTTATGTGTAGTGTGCTAATTATTTAAATATACTATATAATTAACAGTGACTTTATTGCATCAGATATATGTCACTTTGCTCACAGCTGATTGTAACGTAAGTTATAATGGCAGTGAACACCACTAAAAACCTTTTTGAAAGAAATGTTTGCTCAAACTAAACTCAAACTTACTTGTGTAGTCATTAAAACCTGATACATGCACCACAGTTCATTTTCAAAATAATTTTAACAAAGTGCCCATAGATGCCTATGTTGTCCAGGTATTTTTAGTGTTTTGAAAAGAACACAGAAGTGCCATCATTGGGTGTTTGTTTGTAAACAGTAACCTCATCTATTGTACTCTTCACTACTACGCAGGGGAGAAAACATGATGACGAATCATATCTACGCCCATGTTTCCTGGGAAGAACACAAAAAGCCTGTTGCTACAACACTGGGGGAAATCGGTAATGAATAACCTTGATATGAATGTTCAAATTTCACAGAAATGTATATAATACATTATATAATAAACATGATCTATTCATTAATTGTGCCCAATGCCTCAAGTATACCTTTTGTAAATATACACCAAATAAACATACGGACACACACACACAGGCATGTGAACGTTTGTTTGACTATATTAGTGAGGGTGTCTGATAGATTTCTAGTTTTTATATCAGGTAAATTATATTTTCTATGTCCTTGGCGGACCTCGTATAATGGGAATGCGCCATAAAAGAAGACGTTGTCCTCACCCAACCCTGAAACATAACCCTCACAGAAACCCGTGTAAAATACAACGTAAATAGAAACATGATTTGGACATGAAAAATCAAGTCTTTTTATCAAGTGAGGTCCGGCTCACTAGTCAGTGTTCAACAGTTTTCACTGTATTAGTGAGGTCATTTTTTTATAGTGAGGACATTTTCGACCTCATAAGTAAAGTCATACACACACATCTAATGTCAAGACATTTCTATGACAACGTTATGAAAGTAAGTTAAATAAGTAATATAATATATAAGTAAGTTAAATTAAATAAGGACGGCATTATTGGACTTACCAATTTGAACTTGTAAGCTTTGGTAAACAACAATCTTAAATGGCATCTTATAAGAAAAGGAATTACTTTTGGTTTCGATTTCCTTGACTGTGAAGGATCAAATAACAAGAATCAGCCCAAATGTGATTGGTTCTTCCTGACAGCAGACGCCTGTGATTGGCCCATATTAGGTACAAGAGTGTATAACTCCTCCTTATGTGTCCTTTTTTCTCTTCATGCATATTTTCCCACATCTTTACAGATGTACTAGGGTCATTCTACAGAAACGTCCACTTTTATGTCCCTTGACTTTACAGAAATATTACACTTGAAAAACACTTTAGGATTACAATTTTTTTTTTATATTTTAATATGAAACAATATGTTATTTGAAAAATTAAACCTTCTTGAGCCATCAATGTGGCAATATTTGTTTTTTAATTAATTATAAAAATTCCAAGTGCCACAGAAGCGTCATGTACAGAGGGAAAGGGCTTTATTTTGAGCTCACAAACAGGGTTTCTACCCTTTTAATTACAATAATGTATGCATAACTATCAAATATATAATGTAAATGACATTAAAAAAAAAAAACAAATGCCAAATAAATATTATAAAATATATAATGAATGTAGTTGTCCCCTGGTGTTGTGTCACTGGTGTTACCTTTAACAAAAATCTCTTATTTTGAAAGAAAAAAAAAATCACACTGATGACATCACTTGACTTCCTTCTTCCTATTTCCCGAAGATCAATGAAGAATGTCCCATGGAAAGTCCACTATCTCTTTTCAGTTATCAGAAATTTTAATTAGAAAATCATGATTTCATATGAAGCTTTTAGTTGAAGACACTGGTGTGACTTTATTGCTAGGGAATTTAAAAAAAAAAACTAGAATACAAATGGATTAAATTACTTGATTTAGTGAATATATCATGATTGACAACATGTGGATTGATTCCTTGCAGCAGCCATTTTGTAAAATGTATTTTTCATGAAAAATGTCACTGGTGTTACCGTCACTGGTGTTACCTTTTTATAGATAAACTTTATTTAAAGCTATTAATTTAGTTATTTTGCATAAAACAGCACTAAGATTATGTGATTATAACTTTTCTTTCTCATTTTTAATCCTCCTTTGGGCAGATATGGCTAAATTAAGGGTATATGGCTAAATTCAATGCAGCGACTTTACAGACAGCGTATTTTACAGACAGTTTTAAAATGTTGTTTATGATCTTTTTCTGAATGTTTTCACTAAGTGTCAATGATAGTCTTTTATTGTACACCAAATGTAAAAATTTAGTCCAATCTACTTTATTATGGTTAAAGAATAAGGATCTTTGGTCCTATGTATACATCACTGGTGATTCATTTTGTCACTGGTGTTACTGTTTTTTGTCTGTCACATTAAATAATATGTGTCATATGTGACATGATGTGACATGTGAATAATTTTACATCCACTGAATTCTGCTACATTCAAGAATTAAGATTTAAAGGATTGCATCATTACTTTTTTTTATAACTGTTTTTCAAATATTTTGATTGTTATAGCAAATACATGGTTGTGCAATCGAATTATCATCATTCAACCTGATTAACCATAACCTGATTAAAATAAATAAAACATAATCTCCTTATTTTTTGCATTATTATTATTATTCTGTAACTCTGACTGCATGTGCTGAAAAAATTGAGAAATAATATTTCATAAAAATGTTTAAAAATGCCAGAGAAGTAAGATAACACCAGTGACAAAAAAGGGGACATGCAGTCTTTAAATAAATGTACAAAAAAAAAAAAAAAAAAATCATTAAGCTGTCATTTATGTGTATTCATGAAGTCCAAGTGTAATATAATAATGTGGTCTAAGTTTAAATGTTAGAAAAAGAAATACATTTTAAGACATTTTGTCATACCAAAAGTGGACGTTTCTGTAGAATGACCCACTTGTCAGACATTGGGTGCCAGTTTTATTGTGTAAAAAGGAGACTCTGGGAGTGCATCAGAAAAACTGGGTGTGCCACATTTATTTTCAGATTAATGTGCAAAAAACCCAGACTCTGCGTATCACATTACAGAATAGACTGGGCTGATGTGTAAAACTATACTCGGGTTTGCCACACACACACACACACACACACACACACATGTTTGTTTTTGTGAATTGTGGGGACTTTCCATAGACTTCAATGCATTTTACACTGAACAAACTGTACATTCTATCCCCCTACCCTGCCCCTACCCCTAAACCTAACCCTCACAGGAAACTGTGCAAACTTTTACTTTTTCACAAAAACTCATTCTATATGATTTATAAACCCATTTACATTGTGGGGACCGCTGGCTGGTCCCCACGATGTAGGTGAACTCAGGTTTATATTACATCATGGGGACATTTGGTCCCCACAATGTAATATAAACAAAAGCACACACACACACACACACACACACACACACACACACACACACACACATATATATATATATATATATATATTTGTTACAGCTAGGTTTTTCAGTCACACTTTAGAGTCCAATTTTCACTATTAACTAACTATTAACTATGACAGTCAATATCCAAATAATAATGATGTTAAAAAACAAACAAACTAGTTAATAGTGAGAATTGGACCCTAAACTAAAGTGTTACCAGTTTTTCTATGGGTATGTTAAGGTTCGGGGTGGGGTTTAGGGATAAAATGATAAAATGGAAATTAAACATATATCTTTATATATATATATAAATTAAACATATATCTTTATGACATATATCTTTATGACAAAGACTTGTAAATATTTTATGTTTTTTCGCTGTAAAAACGTAAGTATTTTTATGTTTTAGTGCTATAAATACATCAATATTGCACGTTTTAGCACCTTTCTAAACGTACAAAAATGTACGTTTTGTGTCTTTGAAAGTTACATATTAATACCTATTAACAATGAGACCAGACTGAACCTCATATTACAAGAAAGGGTTTTACAGCCTCTCCTTCACAGCAGTGCATTATTTGTTACAGCTAAGTTTTTCTATAAAGTATGTTTTTCCATTCTACTGTCTGTATTTTTAATCATGGAACTTAGTTTTTCTCAGTCGCTTTGGTGCATTTCTCACATCACTATTTACATTTGCACAACAGTTAATGCAGTTCTCAAAACAATTAGTACAAACTGCAAAACCTAGTTGATAACCTGCAAAAGCGTGTCACTTGCTCAAAATGGATAGCTCATTCCTCAAAAGCAAGTATTCATGTCAATGAAAGTGTCAGTGTCATCAAGATGAAAAGTCCTGACACCATTGTTTATGAACAAGATAGTCAAATGGCTTTGTCATGTTTTCATTATGACAGTTTACTCTCAATGTTTTTCAATGCAAAAAAGTCAGATCTTGTTGACACTACCTGAAAATGCTCAGGACAGCACTATATACTATTTGCACAGCCATTTGAAAAATACAGTAAAGTTATACATTACTGTATTTAGTGAGGTAATTGAGTACAAGACACTGAATATGTATGTTTCACATTTTTACTGTAATGCATATGCTCTTTGCAATTCTAATTTGTTCACAGCATTTTGCAAAAGAACAAATACACCCTTATTTACAACAAACATAAACTCCCTTTGGGTAGAGCTGTGCACAACTGGAAACAATATTGCAGTACATATTGGAACTGAACATACAACATACATAGTACTGTAATCATTCATGCACATCCAGACGTTCCTCTCTGTCTGGCCACATAATTTCATCTACATCACAGCGAATATCATCTCTTGCAATGCAGCGAGGAAAGTATCTCCTCGAGTGGCGAATCCACCCTCTGCAGGACTCTGCTGTGATGTCATCACATGCTGCATCCATGGCCGCTAGCAGGGCCATTTGGGTATGTGGATGCCGGTCATATACCTTCCACCTCCAGGAAGAGAAAAACTCCTCTATTGGATTTAGGAATGGTGAGTAGGGAGGGAGATATGCCACCAGCATCCTATCATGTGCTGCCAACCACTGTCTGACGACATCTGAGTGGTGAAAACGCACATTATCCAAAACAACAACATGCTTGCTCAGATGGTCTCCAGTTAGACCCCTCTCATTCTCAGGGATTATGTCCCTGTAAAGAGTGTCTAAAAAAGTCAGCAGATGTTGAGTGTTGTATGGACCAAGGCGGGGGATATGGGTGAAGACGCCGTTTTCTGAGATGGCTGCACACATAGTAATATTCCCTCCTCGTTGGCCTGGGACATCAATGGTTGCTCTCTGTCCAATGAGATTCCTTCCACGTCTTCTACCTTTTGCCAGATTGAAACCCGCCTCATCAAGGTATATGAATGTGTGCAGTGGTTCCCTGGCCTCCAGCTCCAGTACATGCTTTATTACAGAAGAGGGAGTGAGAAAAACTATAACAACTTTTCCTGTGTAACATAATGCATTTTGGATAGCATATTGTACAGTATGCACGGTGAATACACATACACAGAACTGTCATGTAAGTGTAGTGCATGACACTACACAAAGTAAACAGTTTACAGCACTGAACATTAGAATATGCATAGAACACATACATGTTTTACCTGTACATACTGGTGACAGAGCTCCTTCACTCTGTCGCTGTTCCGTTCAAATGGCACATTGTACAATTGTTTCATGCGCATTTCATTTCTCCTGAGCACTCTGTCAATTGTAGCGACTGAAACAGATTCGATATTCCCAAAGATGTTGTCATCCTCTATAACAGCACTTTGTATCTCTCTCAACCTTATGGCATTGTTCGCAATAACCACTGCACAAATGGCTTCCTCTTGTTGCGGAGTAAAAAGGGGCCCTCTTCCACCTCTGCGAGGTTGTCTTGCAATCCTTTGTGGTGCAGAGTAAAATTACAGTAAATATGGCAAATCTTTACTGTAACACTACTGTACACTACAATACACTAAATGTATGATGCAGTAAAGCTGTATGTCTAAATGTAAAATGTACAGTGACAAGTTCTTGTCCCACTGCAAGCTTCATGTATGACACAATGACAGTAGTGCAGTGCAGATTGTTTAGTGCTGAATTACTGTCCATTTATACACACTCCCGACGAAATGTTTGAATAATTGAATTTACGGTGGTTCTCCCAACATTTGGCTGCACCCTTCGACCAGCCTCAGCCATTGTGAGGCCATGATTGATAACATGGTCCACAATTGTAGCCCTGATTTCATCAGGGATCTGCCTATATACTTGGCCTCTTCTTCCTCTTCCCCTTTTTTGTCCCCTTCCCCTTCCCCTTCCCCTTCCCCTTCCCCTTCCCCTTCCTCCTCCTCCTCCTCCTCGCACCCTCACCCCTCTTCCACGAGGCTGACCTTCCATTTGTGTGTCACAGTATTTTAGAAATGGTACAGACTATGTCCTGCTTGGTTCATATATGCTTGTAAAGTGGGGGTTTATGGGATTCAGCTCTGACAGTGATTGTAGACAAGTGGCTTATCATTGGTTGCAACTAATGCTTCACACTCCCCTTCTCATCAGTGAAAGTTGAGATTCACCTGAGAGAAACTGTTCAATTTAGGAGACATTTTTAGGAAAAAAAAAAAAAAAGATTTAAAAAAATGTGTAAAATTTGCTTGACAGATTTTGACAACTAGTTCAACATTTTTGTATGTAATGACTCAAGCAATGAAATGAGGACTATTAGTTTTATATGGAATGACTATTCAGCATTCACAAGTATAGTTAATTTTGACTGACATGACATAAGCAAATGATAATGTTATAAAACAGCAGAGAGTTGTATGAAAGCAATTGATGCATGTCCAAAAGCATTTGAAATTTGTTCGAAGGAATGAGAAACTGCTATTATGATGTGCACAAATGACTAAATGTTGTGGAGGTTGAACTAACTGTTGTGCAAATGTAAATAGTGATGTGAGAAATGCACCGAAGCGTCTGAGAAAAACTGTAATAAGTAACTTTGTCTGCTTTAAAGGCTTTGAGAATCTTTACTTTTACCACTGATAATGTTGAAAGTTAAAGTGATTGTAACTTTCATTAATTAAAAATAGTGTCATTGTTTAGCTTGAGTCAATTCAGTGTTGATTCATTTCCATTGCAAATCAGATTAGGATCAGAATATTCAAAATATTTATTTCAGTTCCATCTGGTTTAAGATTCATCATGCTGGTATGGAGACAGGTTTGTTGAGGATCTGTGCCACTGGCTGTCATGTCAATCATGCCTTCACTGGAAAGAGTCTAGTTGACACAATCTCGGTTTACACTTCAGGGCTGCACTGTGGTCCTGTCTAGGCGCAGGTCCTTCATCTGATCTGGATATAGCCTAGATCTTGTTGACTTTTTTTATTTGTTTTACTTCATCATAGGTACCGCCAGGGTGTGTAAACCACCATAAAGTATATAGTGGTAAATCATAAACCACCATAAAGTATATAGTGGTAAATCAATAATGAAAGTATATTTTTGACACATGCAGAAGCAAAAATGGGTTAACTTTTTTTGACGGTTCCTTTAACATATTCTGTTGACTATAAGTAATATTGTACCTACATGTCTACTAACTCTCATTAGAGTGTCAGTAGAGAATTTCGTAAACTGGCAGGGTTAGAATAAGTTGACATGTACTTGCAAAGTTACTTATAGTCTGTTGGAGGACCATCAAAATAAACAGAAGGTATTAAGCAGACAGTCTAATAATACTTTAATGAGAGTTAGTTGGCATGTAGTTGCATAGTTACTTACAATCAACAGAATGTTCAAAAGGGACGATCAAAATAAAGTGTTAAAGCAAAAATGACATTCAGGCTGTTTAACAGACCTGCAGTAAAAGCTTCAGATCAGACCCTGAACACACACTGATTCATGTCACACAAAGAATGACTGTGTAAATAAATAAATAGTTAAAATGCTCAGCAAAACTGCAGCTGGATATTTGGAGAAAACAGCCTTCTCTTGGATTCTGCTTCTATCTACTCTTTGCAAAGCTTAAATTTTCAGCATCATTATTCCAGTCTTCAGTGTCACGTGATCCTTCAGAAATTCTAATATGCTGATTTGCATCTCAAGAAACATTTCTGATTATTATTATCAATGGAACTTTTTTTTTTTTTTTGAGTATTCTTTGAGGAATATATTTGCAGTCACATAAAATTACTCTCAGACATGACCTTGATTTGCAAATGTCTATAGTATTTATTTGAAGTATTGTAATTAATATAGTACTACTTAGCCTTTTAAAGGGCAAATTGCAGGTTAGAGCCCCCCAGTGAGTTAATGTATACTATACTTGTAAATACGTTAGTGAGGCTTCTGGAGTCGTTTTTGTGAGAAAATTTTACTTCCGCATCTGAAAAGTGCCAAACCAGAAGTGACGTTGTGGGATGGAGTGCGGTCAATTGAAACAATAGGAAAATAATAAATCTCAATGAAAGTTCGGACGCTGAGGAAATTGTAAATGTTTATGGATACTCATGTGAATGACCACAGCCATACGATTAGCCTGTTATGCAGCCAAGAGATCAGAGACAGGCCAGGATTATACAGAACAACGGTCAGAGGAGACAAATTGAATTGTGTGTGAGGAGAACCTTCGTTCATCTTCGGAACACAAATTAAGATATTTTAGTTGAAATCCGATGGCTCCGTGAGGCCTCCATAGGGAGCAATGACATTTCCTCTCTCAAGATCCATAAAGGTACTAAAAACATATTTAAATCAGTTCATGCAAGTACAGTGGTTCAATATTAATATTATAAAGCGACGAGAATATTTTTGGTGCGCCAAAAAAACCCCAAAATAACGACTTATTTAGTGATGGCAGATTTCAAAACACTGCTTCACTGCTTTTTTTTTTGCCGCACCAAAAATATTCTCGTCGCTTTATAATATTAATATTGAATTGAGATGCTTGGAGACCATCATCAACTGAAGTGCTGCTGTTATCAGACACGGATTTGTTTTATACCTTGCTTTTTTAGAATCTGGAGCATTTTTAAAGAAATCAGATATTTGTCTTTGACTGCCATTTGAACTACTTAGCTGTGTAAAGACTCCATTGTTTTCTCATTTGAATAATCTAATTTTAACAGTGATAACACTGACACAATGAATTATATTTATTTATCAAAGTCACAAATCACATTTGAAAAAATATAAAAATTAAATATTTAATAATTTTAAAAATAAAGTTGGAAAATGAAAAACAACTATTACTAGTCGAGTCATCTTAAATTCCAGTGCAGTGAGGCAGCTGTCAACAGGTGGTGCTGCAGCACCCCTAGTTCCCACAGCCATGACTCCAGCAAACCAAATTGTATAGGATTACTTGAAAATTACAAATGGGTGTATTTTTTTAAAGTTAGAGCTAAACTTTGCAAGACAGCAGACCTCAAGTACCAGAGGATGTGATTAAAGAGAACAAGCATTTCTCTTAATTTAAAGAATACATTAATAAAGTATTTATTAGACAGAGGCAAGGCAACAGTTTCGCGAGACACACTAGTAGCAACTCCCGGCTTCCTAGTGATCACCACACTGTCTGCTCTGATGGCTTCCAGTCACCACCTTGGACTATAAGCTTTTGAGATATTGAGCTTCAAAATATTTGCATTTCATACTCCTGCGGATAGACCCTTCTGTGTTATAAAAAGAAATGTATCAAAATAAACATAACTTAAAAAAATTCACATAATGTAAATAAGTTGTCATAGAATAAGAATATGTGAATAACTCAATTTTGACAAAAATGTCAAATAGAACCTTATAATTCCAAGGTGACGCAGTGCCCTGTGATGGAATTTTTGAACTAATTAATAATGAACTAACATTTCTTTTCTTCTACAGGCCTAATAATAATAATCTAACTTAGAAATAGAGAAACAGTCACTAGGACTGAGTGTTGTGATTCAGAAACATTCTGCTGTGCTGGCTAGACAGCATCCTTCTGGGGATAAAAAATAGTCTTTGAGGAATTGTTCTAACCTATTGAGTAATCTGAACTATTAACCCTGAGACATTTTTTGATGATCTTGTGATTCAGTTGTTCTAATCTAAATTTATGCGGGACGGAGGAACTGAGATGTTTTCCTTAAATCTGAACCAATTGTATTAAGACTAATGATAATGAGTAATAGATCATGCCATACTGACTGCGAAGTGTACCTGAAATCCTATAAAACCTGCTGTATTCCTTTGTTCGGAGAGAGATTCTCTGGAATGATGAGAACTCTCCCGGCCGTGTGTAACGAATGTGTAGCGGTTATTAATAAATTTATGGATGAAATATGAATATAATAATTCATAAGGTTATGAATAAATTATGATTCATATATCGACCCAACGGGGAATTAAACATATATTGTGAATCAATTACAACGAATTATAATCAATTACATATATGATTAGTTCTGGTTTAATAATTATTTAGAGAAACTGTTCGTTTGTCCAGCAAACTAAGTCCCTCACAGAATATTATAAACAGAGTTATTATCTGGCCATGAAAATAACTTGCTATTATAACATCAAAGCATAAAGCGATCGAAAACGTTAAAGTGACTTGGTTTTCAGCTGAAAGAACAAACAGAACAATCGAGCGTGAATAACGTTTTAATATATGCAAACTACGAATACAGAGGTTATACATCTAAATATATATACAAGAATACACATATATATACACGAGAATGAAAATGAAGAAAAGACAGGGAAAGAAAGATGATCAAAGAATGGCAAATTACACAGTTAAACCCTTTTGAGAGAGCCAGCACAGAAATCAGTTTAGACAAATTTAAGGTAAATGATAATACTTGCTTATTGGTTCAAGTCCGTGAGTAGCAGTTTCAACGCGCTTGGCTTGGTCCTTTCCGAGAGGGTTTCTCCGGCGGGGTTTTCAAAAGAGGTTTAAACTTAAGTAACTTAACCGAAGAGAGAGAGAGAGAAAGGAAGTGGTCCTCCCGAGCTGCGCGCGTGGTTGGGAAGCGCGGTCACCTGAGGCGTCCGGGGAGACGTGCACGAGACGATCGGGAGGTCACCGGAAAAAAAGAAAAGGTGTGTGTTGTTGTTTTTATGGAAACCCAAACTAACACACCTCCTGAATTGTAGCGGCCAATAGATGCGCAGCACTATCTGGCGGGCAAAGTTCCTTGGTTTGGTCTCCTAGATGAATTTGCATACTTAGTGGCCATCAGACCGGATTTCGAGATCGAGTGCTTTCTTCACAGTATCATTAAACACATAGAAAAATGCATATGTCAGCCATGTGACCCACCTCAGTAAATAGCTCGAGTCCGGAGCTTTACGGAGAGACCAAACTCGCCAGATTAGAAAGGCATAAACAAGAAGTTATGGTTTACAGACAAAATTATATCGTTAAAATGCACACTAGCACAAATACACTAATTTAAACACTAGGAAACATGCATAGGCCCTAAAATATATGAAATATATATTTCAGCATAGTGGTAGGATATATATACAGTTAAAAATTTATGTTTGTGTGTTTCTGTATGTGTGTCTGTGTGTGTGTTTTTGTGTGTGCCAGTGTGTGTGGGTGCTGGAATGTGGATCTGGCCCATAGTCCACATGAGGGGCCCCTTTGATGTCCTAAGAGCAAGGAAATTGGGCCTGCTGTGTTACCTCGGAGGGCAACAAAGGTGTCAAGTGGGCTCATCTTTAGTAGACTGTTCGGAGCCGATTTAGTGATTAAGAAACAAAGTTCATCAGGTTAAAAGCATTCTGAAAACTCCAAAGTTTATTGACTCTGAACGGATCCATCCAGACGTTACACGTGATTAAAGCATATTCTGAGGCATAGACTGGAGTCTGTCTGGTTTTTAGGCTGCAGCAAACCTAAGCACTAGAGATCTTTTTCTATACTATAGTGATAGTGTTTAGTGGAGGTGAGGAGCACTAAAGAGCTTAGTATCAGGTGATAGTGCCCCAAAATAGGCCGAGACGTCGGCCGACTCGAACAGGTATTAAAAGTACGCTCAGTAGAGTATAAATTTATAGGTTTATGGGTGTTTGGGACACACGGGTTTAACTAAGTCAGGTGCGTAGGAAAAATCTACCACAGCCCCTTCAAACTCTTAATGGGGTAGAGTATCCACCACACTCTGCCTCTGATGGCTTTCAGTGTCCCTCAACCCCTTTAAGGCAGTAACACACCAAGCCGACATTCGGCTGTCGGGCAGTTTTCGTTCGTCGGCCTACTAAGTTTTCTCAGTGTGTTCCACACCATTGGCTGAAGTTGGTCCTTGTCTGCTTTTTTCGCCCGATTCGACATGTTGAACCGGTGTCGTAGCTTGTCGGGCCATCTGGGGTGCGTTTCCCAAACAACGATGTAACTCACTGCTGAATTACTATAGTACGATGCATCGTTGAACAAATCAACTAGCTAGTCACGACTGTTTCCCGAAACCATATTGTCGCAAACTTGTTATTCAACCACGTTGGTGAATGACGTCACGCAGGTGGTGGAGTAATAACTTCTTTAAATTAATCAGTTTGAGATCGAATTAATGCTAGATTTTCTGCTATAAATTACGGACATGGCATTAGAGGACTAATTCTCATTTTCCTCAGTTATTTTGCTTTATTTCCAGATTAAATCAAATGCTTGTTCTTACGTACTAGAGCATGTACGCACATGCGCACTCTCCAAAAACGGTGCTTTAAATCTCTTGACAAACTAAAATATATAAATGATATTTGTATATATTTGTATTCAAAATAAAAGATATACGTTGTACTTAATGTCAGCTTCCTTATTTTGCTCAAGATAACGGTTTATTAAGTCCACATGTCATAAAAACAGGAAACTATGCTTCTAACCACAGCTCGAGAGCTGTCGTTCCAACCACACAAGTTTGCGATGCAGTTTGCGAATGTTCATATGAACTGTGGTTTCGGGAAACACCAAATCATTGAACTATGTAAGAAACGACGGAACTTGCGATGTTAGTTGGCTAACAATGCTTTTGGGAAATGCACCCCGATCATTCTGATTGGCTGTTCAGCTACTGCCACCTGCTGGTACGGAAAGACATTTCATCCTACGCAGGCGCAGAACGGACATGCTACTTGGCCGTCGGCTGTCGACCGCTGGTTTGGTGTGTCAGGCCAACTTTGGACACAGACGCTGCTGACGTGAGCCGACCCCGCAGTCTGCTTTCGTCGCCACTAGTTTGTCGGCGTCAGCTTGGTGTGCTCCTGTCTTTAACCCTCAGGGGTCTGAGGATTTTTGGGGCCCTGGAGAAGTTTTGACATGCCCTGACATTTGTGCTTTTTTCAGTTGTTCATAAACATATAAATGACAAAAGTGTCATTACACTGTATTCAGCACAAACTAGGCTACAATAATATGTGAGGAACATGTATGTACATGTTTGTGTTTTTGAAGGAATAACGTTTATGCGTGGTTATTGAAAAAACAAAAAACTTAAGTCACTGAAATAAGGCCAAAAAATATATATTAAATCTTTGTTCAAAAGACTTCTGGGTATTTGAGGTTGTAGACTAGAGTTTTTGCTTCAAAATGAGGTAAAAATTATGCTGCCTACTCCTTCATATAAAACAATAGAGAGATTTAAATTTTCTAAAACATCTTTGGTCAAGAAACACAGTATGCGTGGAGGCGTGAATCCTCATGTATAATGGGTCATTTACACCTGAGAAGACAAAAGAATTGCATAAAGAGCTCTAATGAGCTGCATAAATAATGAGGCCTTTCAGTCAGGTAGGCTGTGAAAAAACCTGTGAGACATTGATCATGTCTCAAGCT
Organism: Chanodichthys erythropterus; assembly: GCF_024489055.1. NCBI lineage: Eukaryota > Metazoa > Chordata > Actinopteri > Cypriniformes > Xenocyprididae > Chanodichthys > Chanodichthys erythropterus. Next base: position 46,771,368 of record NC_090228.1, read on the forward strand.
CATGGTGTATATCAAACATACAGAAAAAACAGCAACACTATGAAATATTATTACAATTTAAAATAATGGTATTCTATTATATTCTTTAAAATATAATGTATTTCTGTGATGCAAAGTGTCTGAACAATTATGTTACCTCTATGGCATTTCATATAGGCTTTTAGCTTAAAAGCATGCACATTTGGAGAAATATTGATGGATTCTCATATGTTTGTCAAATTTCTATACAGAGGAGTAATATTCAGGATTTATTGTCATTACAATGAGTGCTGGATACTGTGTTTACAATTCATACTTGAAGCCGGAGGGCGCTCTGCCCCTTTTGTCCACAAATGCCTGAGCACTGAAGAAGAATAGGCAATCCAGGAAATAACTGAACTAACAGAGGCCAGAGATCGCTAACTATGGCTATTCAAAACACTTTTCAAGACAATAAATACACGATTGAGACGATGTATGCATGTATTGACTGAATTTGCGTCTGAATAGCGCTGGCTCCGTGGGCGTGGCCGCATTAGCGGATAATGAGCTGAATCACGGATTTCTGACATGGCTCTCTTTTCATACAGATTACATAAACACAGAATGTTTGTTTTCGATTTGACTTACACGATTTAAAACCTGACATTTCAACGTTTTTTTAGACACAAGTCTAATTTTTTTGTGATTAGTATTCACTAAGTTACAGTTCATTTTCTGAGAACTATCAGATTGGACTTCGTTCAGAGGGAGACGAGAGATCACGCATCATGTTTGTTTTCTTTATTTTACAAAAAGCACAACATTTTGTTTTTACTCTGAGTGTACACAAATAAAAGAAAATATTCCACAGATTAAAATGGTGTATAACTCTTAATTGTATGTGCAACATTGACAGAGTATTTTGAGTCTCTTTCACACTGGTTAGAAAAAAAATGCGGTGATCACGCCGGCGTGACCGCCGACCCCAGAGTGTTAATAGAGTGGAGTATTCTCACCATCTCATTCCTAATTCTCTCAACTCTTCCAACCAGACATCCCTAGCCAAAAATAAATACAAGGATAATTAAAACAGTTATAAAAATAAAATGATAAAAAGATGATACATAGATTAGATAAAGTTTAATCAGTCGGACATACAGTGTCAAAGTGCTCATTCAGTAAATGCACAGCTAAACAGATGTGTTTTGAGTCTGGATTTGAATGTGACTACTGCTAAAGGCAGACTCCTTGCTTGAGTGATTCCTTGGTATTTCTAACTGATCCTGATGATCTGAGTGATCTGATAGGTTTATATTCAATGAGCATGTCTGCAGTGTATTTGGGTCCTAGGCCATTGAGTGATTTTTAAACAGTACCTTAAGTAACAGTGCTTTAAATCAATTCTAAATGTAACTGGAAGCCATTGCAAGGACCTGAGGAGTGGTACGATATATTTCTTATTTTTTTGGTTCTGCTCAGAATTCTCCAGTACTATAACAATCTCATATTTACACATAAGATTATGCACTTAAGAGCACTGCATCAGAATGTTACATTGAAAGATTACAAATTCTAGATACATGTACAATTGTAGCTAGAGTGTATGTGGAATTATTATATATTTTATTCAGTTTATATGTGTGTGTTTCAGGTATTCCCTATATTGTGGGGATAAAATGTCCCCAAAAGGTTAGAAATGTTTGATTTTGTTAGAACACTTTAGTCCCCATGAGAAAAACAGCTTAAAAATCATACTAAGTTAAGTTTTTTTAATACATAAAAGATATCTGAGAGGGTTGTGTTTAGGATTAGGGGATAGAATATATAGTTTGTAATGTAAAAAACATGTCTATGGAAAGCCCCCATAAAACACAGAAACCCAACATGTGTGAGTTTTTGTGTGTGTTAAAGATTTATAAAGTATTTAATTCATTTATGTGCAACATCTCTGTTTTTTCTTACAAGCTTTTCAAACTCAAACAGAGACACTGAGGAGTTAAGGCGATAAACCCAAAATCCAGCATAGAGAGACTCAGTAAATGTAGAGGTGAATGTGTTTAAGTGTGTGAGTGTGTGTGTGTCAGAGACGCTGTAGAAGGACAGAGTACCGACTGACATATCCACATACACTCCAACTCTTTTAATGTAGCCTGATGGTACACGTATGTCAGTTGACTTTTTATCGTACCAGACAGTGAATCTGTTATCAGAGCAGTTCAGACTCCAGGAGTACTCATTGAGTCCAAACTGACAATCACACCACCCTTTCCTGTTGATTCCTTTATATGTCACTGATACATCAACCTCTCCTCTCCATTCAGCCTCCCAGTAACAGCGTCCAGACAGACCCTCTCTACACAGAACCTGAGGACACTCATCAAATCTCTCTGGATGGTCAGGATATGACTGATACTCTTCCAAACATATCACCTTTCTGTTCTCATCAGAAAGAATAAGTTCATTGTTTACTGTGTTTGGATCCAGTGTGAGTTTACAGGCATCTGAACACAAAAAGAGAGAAAGATTATAACACAACAACAACAGTCACTAAAGGTGCAAGTGTGTGTGATTGTAGACATACATTTGGGTAGTCCTGCTGTAATCCTGAATTCTCCTCCATGATCCACACTGTAAAACACAAAGTGTCACGTTTTGCATGTATGATGCAATCAGTAAACACACACACACACACACACACACACACACATACTTGAGTTTTTCTAGTCTGTATTTTGGATGGTTGAGTTTATCAGTGAGCAGCTTGACTCCTGAATCCCCTGGGTAATTATAGCTCAGATCCAGCTCTCTCAGGTGTGAGGGGTTTGAACTCAGAGCTGAAGACAGATAACCACAGCCTTCCTCTGTCACCATACAGCCAGACAATCTACAAACACACACAGCAAGGACTTACATGACATTAGTTTGTCAATTTATCACTATGTTTTACTGAAATCAATCAAACAGTATAAAAACAGTTCAACAGTTTCCAAACACAAACTGAATACAAGGGCAAGGAAAGAGTCTTTGATATAATCATTCCTCCATTTCTCTACTTTCAGTTTTAAGACTATACTCTGAATGTGCAGTCAGATTGCTGTATCACTGCAACATGCCCAAACTATTTGTGCATATGCATGTTTTGTTAATAAGATTAATTGTTCTGCATAATTACAGCCTCTACTGCACTTAAAATGTTTTTCAACACTCTGGAGTTGCTGGATTTTCCTCACATAGCAAAAAAAACAACAACTTATTGTCATTTATAAGTTATTTTTGTCATGCATATAAATGTAATATATCAATTGAAACTACAGAATGTCTACTTTTATTTGAGTGCACTCACAGTAAGCTCAAAATGTGCTTTTTGCAAAATAAAGAAAACTAACATGATGCATGATCTGCCGTCTCTTTCTCAATAAAGTTCATTCTGATATTTGTTAAAAAATGAACTGTAACTTAGTGAATACTTATCACACAAACATGAGACATGACTAAAGAAACGTTTAAATGTTAAGTTTTAAATAATGTAAGTCAAATATTCTTTGTTTATGCAATCTGTTTGAAAAGAGAGATGTCAATCATTTCTGAATAATATGAATGTTTAGACAAGATTTCTTTGGATTGTGTTGGACAGATTATGAGGTGTTTACTGTGATATAGCCTAGTGTTACATCAGTGAAGCTTTTGTTAACAATGAATGATGAAAATTCAGCTTTGCATCACAGAAATAAATTATATTTGAAAGTATATTAAAATAGAAAACCATTATTTTAAATTGTAATAATATCTCACAATAATGCTGTTTTTTTCTGTATTTTCGATCAAATAAATGCAGGGTTGATGAGCATGACCATACTTCCAAAAACATTAAAAATAGTAATCATCGTGACCAGATATTGGCCCACATTGGACATTCTGCATGAGTATGATGTGAGATCACTGACTGGAAGCAGGAAAGTTTGCACTATCATAATATTTCAAATTGAAGCAGACAGTAGACAACATGGGCTTTTCGACAATATATGGGTTATTACTGTGATTTTGTGCTTTCCGTCAGCAAATGGCAGCTGCTTTCAGGGACAGCGGGTGAAAGGAGGATTTTAATGGAGAGATATGGAGTGGGGCAGTTTATGGAGATTTGTATTGCATAAATAATAAAAGAAACAAACAAAAACATGGTGAAGAAGGAGTACACAACACAAGAGGCAATTAGGATGATATCTGATGAGACTTGGGAGGAGGATGAGTGAGACTCTTTTGCATGTGTTCTATGTATCTGTATAATGTATCCTTGCGTGTAAATGTATGCGAGTATATGCATATGTGTGCATGTGTTTGTGTGTGTGTGTGTGTGTGTATTTCTCCTGAATGAAATCTGTGCAACCCAGTGTCACAAAGACTTGTATATATGTAATATAGTTGGAGTTTCAAGTTTGAAGTGTTAAATTCTTTCGATCATGATTTCTTTTTTTTTCTACATAAGAATCAGATAATTTATTCCTGTTTTTTTTTTTTGTCTATTTAAATTGTCAACACCTTGCATTTGAAGATATCACATTGTGAAAACAGCCTATTTTAGCTTAAGGCTCTAAAGGGTTAATGTATTCCTCATTTATCAGCTATTTGGCACCTTTTAATGTTACTTTAACAAGCTATGGAAGTTAATGTGTTCATTATTCCCACCTTTTTTTCTTTTTCTTTTGAAAATAAGGCATTATTTAATAACCTTAATACAAAAATTGCAATTCTGCTATGATGGAACTCTGAGGGCTAATCTCTAATTATCATCTGATTGGCATTACTATTCAAATTCACTATTATGTCAGACGTTATGGTGAAATGATTGCACCTCATTCATGTTGTACTGTGTCAGAGCATCCCACAGTAAAAATAAGACAATTTATTAAAAACCAAGACCAAAAGTTTTCAGTGAAAGACTAGAGAAAATAAAGCAACTGTCTTCTGATGTGATGTTACAAGCTCCCAAGAAATCAAGAGCAAGTTAGACATTTAATTTGATCAGAGTAAATATTTATCTGCATTCTTAATTACCTAAGTATGTTCAGATGACAGTGTGACCTCTTCAGTCCAAAGGAGAGCAGCTTCACTCCTGAATCCATCAGGGCATTGTTACTCAGGTCCAGCTCTCTCAGATGAGAGTTTAATAATTGTAGAACTGAAGACAAACTTTCACAGCACTGACCAGTAAGATTACAGATGGCCAGTCTAAACAAAAACAAAGCAGGAACTAATCAACACCAATGTCAGAAAGGTGCGATATAAGATGTTTACATGAACAATGTACTAAAAATGAAAAAACAAACAAACAAACAAAAAAAACTTTTCCATTATTCGCATACAGATGACAATGTTGTCAAAATGATCCCCATTCACACAGATCTGTGTAAACAATTAAAATCAATTAAAATCGCTGTATATTCTACAGCAGGGCTGGGCAACTCTGGCCCTCAAGATCCATTTTCCTGCAGAGTTTAACTCTAACCCTGATAAAACATGCTCGTAGCATTCTGGTAATCCTGAAGACCTTGATTAGCTTGTTTAGTTGTTTGATTATTATTGGAGCCAAGCACTACAGCAAAGTGGATCTTCAGTGTTTTTTTTGTCTTGTCAGAGGGAGGAAATGTATGTCAATCATAAAAACAAACAGGTCAAGCTCAAGCTATTATAACCTAATAATTCTGACCTAAGGTGAACCTTATCGGTGTGGTTTTAAGCTAATAAACCCATTACTAGCTACAAAAGAACATGCTAGCAGAAGATTAACATTTAAAGAAAAATTTAAAAGATATATACACAATATATTCTGGTCCTTCAATCTGACTGAATGAGAATGTTACATTTTTGACTACTAAGGTTGTTCACAAAAGATCGAAATGTAATGTTTGTACAATCCTAATTCCATCTCCCAGGTTTGTTTTATTTGTCATGTCTGCAAGCACATGGCCTTGTTTATGTTAGTTTGCCATGTGCTTTCTCAGTTGGTCTAGTCCTTTGCCCAGTCTACCTAGTTTTTATTTTTGGCTCCCTAGTCTGTTCCACTTGCCCTGATTTCACTTTGTCTGCTCTTACCTATTGTTTGTGTTATTTTTTTGTACTTTCCTCTGTTGTGTCTGCTCCCCTTTCTCCAGCTCATTTGGCTCCACTGACAGCATCCCTCCAGTCCCAGGGATCTCCGACTATCTGTCAGCAAACCTACCTCAAGTCTACCTCTTTTTCTGCCTACCGTGCTGCGAGTCCCATAACCAGTTTGGTCCACTGCCTTCTTTTTCAGCTACCTGCTCAGTCACTAGGGTTCTTTACTCATCTCACAAATTTTTATTTGTTATAAAATGACACTAATAAAAAACTTTTTTTCAAATAGTCAAATTTAAAATAAAATTTGATTACTACAGAACATCTGTTCATACACAGATGAGTACATAGTGAATATGTGAGAGTCACACCTCAGTATGTTTAGTTGACAGTTTGAACTCTTCAGTCCAGTAGAGAGCAGATTCACTCCAGAATCCTGCAGGTCATTGTTACTCAGGTCCAACTCTCTCAGAGGGGAGTTAGATGATTCTAGAGCTGAAGACAAACTTTCACAGCACTGAGTAGTCAATCGACAACCTGCTAGTCTGAACAAAACAAAGGATTCAGTAATTAAAATGTCAAAATTAATTGACACCCGACTGTCATTTACCTTTTACATACTTTACTTGTTAAGTAAATCTTATACTATCAATAAGCCACCAATAATATTGTATTGGAACCCTTGTATCCATAGCAACCAAGCATTAATAGTAATTTACATTTGTGTTCTCCACACTGAATAGATTTGCTGCATGATAGGCCACGCATTGTACTATATATATATTTTGAAACCACCTGACAAATAAGATAATCTGTAAGTAGTGAGCATGCAAATACACCAAAACAGTTAAAATATAGCAAAATAACTCTCTATTACTGAGACAGTAATAACTGAATATTCCCAGTTATCAGCCAGTAATACATTGATTGCTCATAGATTGTGCATATCTAATAGTGAACGTGAAGGTTAAACCTCAGTTTGTTCAGTTGACAGTGTGAACTCATCAGTCCAATGGTGAGCAGCATCACTCCTGAATCCTGGATGTCATTGTTACTCAGGTCCAGCTCTCTCAAATAGGTACATGATGACTGTAGAGCTGAAGACAAACTTTCACAGCACTGATCAGAGAGACCACATCCAACAAGTCTATGAAGGAAGATGCAAAGAGGAGGAGATGGATGTTAAAAACGTGTTCTATATTCTGTGCATGTAAACTAGCATGTATATACCTTAATTAAACAATTTAATAATCAAGTAAAAATTAATTTATATCTGTATGATATTACACTATAAACCACATTGGGAAGTGGATGGATGATTCAGCTGTGGGAGCCATCCTCTGGTCAGACACAAGAATTCATGCGGCGCGACTCTCACAGTGCATTATGGGTATTATCTAGCTGTTGAGTGTACATCAGTTGTACACTCGTTATTGTAGTGCATTGTGGGATTGAATGAGTGGACTCTGAAATGTCTTTCAGACACCACTACAAATGGCTGTCCCCTCAAATAGTGCCCTATTTAAGGCAGTGGTTCTCAACCTTTTTTTCCCAGTAGGCCACACTATGGCCCAAGTGCAAGTGTCACGGGCTGCATATCATTTACATATGACGTCTCCAATGAAAACCAATCAGATTTAATGTTATGGTTTTAGCAGATAATATTATTATACCTAGATGTTGCACACACAGAAGAGGTGGTGTTTTCTGGTGGCAGATACAGTATTTTATTTCTGTTACACTCAAAAATCAACAAATACTAAAAAAAGTTTCTTACTGTTTCACAGTGTGTTGAAATGGCTAGCAGTGTGAATTCTTCATATCAAAGTGAATTTACTTGTCCAGTATACTTAAGTTACACAATCCCCTGATATACAGTATGTCATAGAAAATGAGTACTCAGTATATAGTAGGTCTGTGCATGTCTGAAAATAATATATGATCACCAAAATGATTTTATATCACAAAAAAAACATTATAGTTCAAACTTATATTCATTTAATCTCTTTTCATTTAATTTAAAAACAAAAATAAATTGTAAAACTGGGATTTATTATTTAAATATGGCTGGTATATTGTGGGAGTTGCCCAGCCCTGTTCTAGTGTTTAATGCTAAGAAGGACACAAGTCTTTAGTCCTCAGAAGGACTGATATAGGAAGGACACAGCCTCAATATTGTATAGCCTTCTAATTGAGAAGCCCCATTGTACAGAATGTCTTCCTTATTTCACTCGTTAATTGTCAGTCTCATTTTGGGGGCATAGACCCCAAAATAACATTTCCACTTTACATTATTAAAAATCTTGGATGTTTGACCTCTTTTTAAAACACCTGATTCAGATCTTCAGGTCAGGGAACTTAACTGAGTGTGTCAGATAAGACAGATATACAAAATGTGCAGTGCTGTGGGTCCCCAGGGCCAGCATTGAAAAACCACTGCCACAGCTAATACACTATATGACATGAAGCTTTCTAAAAACACTTCATAATTGATACATTAGCTGTGTGAAAACCCTAACAAAAGCATGTGAAATTCAGGTGAGCTGAAAGTATGTGATGAAGCACAGCTGGAGACTCTTCATCACTGCTGCCATTAAACTCAAATGACATTGGTTTGACTTCAGGAACAGTTTTGGGAAACACTGTACTAAGTAAAACTTTGTCTGGGATATAAAACTGTGTGCTTTGAATTCTGACCATGAGATTATAAACAGTTTTCACACGACTGTGCTTCTACAGCCTACTCTTTAGTTAGGCTTCAACTGTTTATATCCTTTCTTTTTCGATATCCATATAAAAATTATGCAATTATTTCCACATTTGTGTTCTATGAATAAAAATTGAGTTATGGTTCCATAGATAAATTAGTTTGAATCTAAACTACATACAAATGTTTATTTTGTTATGAATGAATACTCACAGGGCTTTTCTGCAGTTCATCACAGCTGGTATCAGTCTCCATCTACCCTCATCAGATGTGTTGTATTTCATGAGGTCAAACTCATCCAGCACCTCTTCTAACATCTGAAGCATGTAGGCTATTGCTGAGCAGTGAGCAGGAGAGAGTTTCTTCTCTGAGTGTTTGTCTGATTTCACAAACTTCTGAATCTCCCTGTACAGAGTCTGATCATTCACTTCCAGCAGACAAAGGAACAGATTGATTGATCTGTCAGCCGAGAGACCGTAACTTCCTTTAAGTTCATCTTTAATGTACTGTGTGGTTTCTCTGATGCTCTCTGTGCTGTTCTCTGTGTGTGTCAGTAGATCCTGTAAGAGTTTCTGATTGGACTCCAGTGAGACACCCAGCAGAAACCGCAGAAAAAGATCCAGATGTCCATTTTCAGTCTGTAGGGTTTTGTCGACTGCTGATGATAGTAGTGCAGACATGTTTTTTGTAGAGCTGTACTTCTCATGTTTATCATTCAGAAACAACTGCAATGGCTCCATGTTCTTTGTCAGATGGCAGTAAAAGATATAGAATGCAGCAAGAAACTCCTGAATGCTCAGATGTATGAAGCAGTAGACTTTCCTCTGATGAATCACAGATTCCTCCTTAAAGATCTCAGTGCAAATCCCAGAATACACTGAGGCGTCAGTGACGTCTATGCCACTCTCTCTCAGGTCTTCCTCATAGAACATGACATTGCCCTTCATCAGTTGTTTTAAAGCCACTTCAGCAAGTTTCACAATCATTTCTCTGTTGGACTGCAGGAGTTTTTCAGGATCTCTTTCTTCATACTTCTGATTCTTCTTGTTGATCTGAATCAGGAGGAAGTGGATATACATCTCAGTCAGAGTTTTAGGGATTTCTTTTCTCTGATCTTCTTTCAGAAGCTTTTGAAGCACAGTGGCTGAGATCCAGCAGAAGACAGGAATGTGGCACATGATGTGGAGGCTTCTTGCTCTTTTAATGTGTGAGATGATTCTGCTGGCTTGATGCTCATCACTGATTCTCTTCCTGAAATATTCCTCCTTCTGAAGCTCATTGAATCCCTGAATTTCTGTCAGACGGTTGATGTATTTGGAGGGAATCTGATTGGCTGCTGCTGGTCTGGTGGTGATCCAGATTAGAGCAGAGGGAAGCAGTTCTCCTTTCATGATGTTTGACATCAATACACTCACTGATGAAGTCTCAGTCACATCAGAAACTTTCTCACTGTCTTTAAACATCAGTGTGATTCTGCTTTCATCCAAACCATCAAAGATGAACACAACTTTACACTCCTCATAAATCTTTGAGTCCAGGTCCTTAAGTTCAGGATGAAAGTCTAGCAGAAGTCTGTGAAGACTGTACTGATCATCTCGAATCAAGTTGAGATCTCGAAATGGAAGCACAAACATGAAATCTATATCCTGATTGGCTTTTCCCTCAGCCCAGTCCAGAATGAACTTCTGCACCGAGACAGTTTTTCCAATTCCAGCGATGCCTTTAGTAAGAACAACCTTTTTGTCTTTCTCATCACATCCTGGCTCAGGTAAGGAGTTAAAAATGTCATTGCAGAAGATTTGAGTGTTATGTGAGTTCTTTGTTGTGGGTGTTTTCTCCATCTGTAAAACCTCATGTTCTTCATTCACTCCTTCTCTCTCTCCCTCTATGATGTAGAGCTGTGTATAGATCCTGTTCAGGAGGGTTTGATTCTCTTTAAGTTTGATTCCCTCAAATAAGCTCTCATACTTGTTCTTCATGCTGGTTTTATGTAGATCTTTGACTTTGTCTAGTTCATTATTTACTGGTGGGCGAGAATTCTCCTGCAGGTCTCCAGGCTGATCATCTCTATTCACAAAGCAGACACAAGAACAACAACACAAAGAATGAATGAGACCAAGATCATCTAGTAAAGCCATGAAGTAAAACCATTAAAAAACAAACTTCTTTATGCAGAAACTATCCTAGATAAGCAAGAATGAGCTTTATTCTTCAAATTACATCTCACAAACATCTTATCATGTTTGTTTCAACTGTGAAACATGTGTTCATAAAAATGATGACCCACTAATGAGCTCTTATATTCTAGCGACCTTTGCTCCTGCAGGAACTGATGCAACAGAGTGCTAAATGTGACAGTTTGTTGGGCGAGTGCGCATTCGGGTGGTAAGACACTTGTGTGTGTGCGGGTTGCAGGAGACTAAAAATAATTAGTCAGTTACACTGACTAATTATTTACAGGCGCAATTAAGTATAGGCAGAGCATGTGTAAAGCTGGGCAAAGCCTGTCTACTTCTGCTTCTGATTGCTTTTAGAGTTTTTTTTCCCCCCAGGTTTTAGAGTAACTGCGGGTCTAGTATCAGTTCCCTTTTGAGGGAACTCCATGCTGAATCTGACGTCAATGCTATGAGGAAAGCCTCAGTGTAATGTGTGAAACTATTCCAATCCTGATTGGCACAACATCAGCCCATGACGCATGATGGCGTATCGTTGAAGCTATAAAGGATACCTGGAACAAAGCAGCATTAGCTGACTGTGCTCACTTTGAAAATCATTTTACTGTGGTGGAGCCCTGCACTTTAAGCAATAACTGACAGGTCTGACCCAAGTGCAAAACTAATCAAAACATTTTAATAATGCCTCATTTTGCCTTTTTTGCCTCATTTTGGGTAAAAATAGAAAAATAATACTAAAGTACTTTGCTGAAAAATTACTCAAGTTACTATGTTACAAACTACTTATTTACTCTTACTAGAGTCATATTCTTTTCCAGTACTTCTACTTAAAGGATAAGTTCACTTTCAAATTAAAATTTCCTGATAATTTACTCACCCCCATGTCATCCAAGATGTTCATGTCTTTTTTTCTTCAGTCGAAAAGAAATTAAGGTTTTTGATTGAAAACATTCCAGGATTTTTCTCCATATAGTGGACTTCAATTGTCATATACAATATGCTTGTGCAAGTATATAACAATTAGTTTAAACTTTGACCTGTGGAGGGTAGTAATACACTTAACAGTCTCTACATTGCAGGAATTCTAATAGAGAGGAGAGAGCTAGTTCAAGATGAGCATTTATGGTTAAAATGTATAAAGTTTAAATTTTTTTTTTAGAAAATGAGTGACTCTAGATAAGACCACTATTTCTTGTCTGGGATCGCATAGAACGCTTTGACGCTGCACTGAAACTGTAATTTTGACCTTCAACTGTCTGGAGGCCATTGAAGTCCACTATAAGGAGAATAATCCTGGAATGTTTTAATCAAAAACCTTAATTTCTTTTCGACTGAAGAAAGACATGAACATCTTGGATGACATGGGGGTGAGTAAATTATCAGGAAATTTTAATTTGAAAGTGAACTAATCCTTTAATAAATATTTTTTAAGTAGCAATATTTTTATTTAAGTACAATTTTTCAGTTCTCTTTCCACCATTGCTAATGACAGAGCTGCACTGGGCCACAGACCTCTCTCTCTGGGCCACCAAGGAGAAAGCCTGTGCCATCGCTTCATATCAATACTGGTGGCTACAGAGAGACACCTTTGTTTAAATCTTTCTGGAATAAAAGAGAAAGAAGAATCATTTCCCTTAGATGCCCTGCTGTCTCCTCCTGGCCTTTTTGGTGACATAGTTAGTTTGGTCATCACCGTTATAAGGTTTTATAGTCTGGACCTGATCTATACACCAAGGTCGCCAGAAGAGCACATTAGGACAGGAAATTGCCAGTATAGTGCAGTGCATATTTCGTTCTCATAGCATCAATGTCAGATGCAGCATGGAGTTCACTCAAAAGGGAACATCTCAGGTTACAACTGTAACCATAGTTCCCTGAGAACAAAACAAACAAGTTAGGACTGTCACCCTTCATAGACACACAGCTAGATACTTAACACTGTCTGATGTTCCTTTGGTCTGATACTGAGAAACTGACCTCAGTAAATAAGATTATCTCCTTTTATCACTGATGTTTAAGTTATAATTCTTTATCTTGTCCCCAGTACTGGTTTTTGTCTCACCTGGGGTTAACAGTCACTGTTTCGTCACTGAAGTTATGGGGTGCTCCCATGGATGCATCATTGAAGTTATCCTCTCTCTCCTCATATCCACTCATTCTCCTGTGATTTAGATGTGATTATCAGTCAAACTTTTAGAAACACTGACAATATAAATGACAAAAAAAAGAAAAATAATAATTCTTATAAACAATATCATTCTGTAATGCAGTATTGCCAACTCTCAAACATTTCTCATGCTCTCCCACATAAGACAATGCAAAATTAAGTGTGAAATCTGCTCATAGATCACATATGAAACCCACTAGAATATAATTCTAGGAGTAAAGGGTTATGTACATTATATTTTGTCTTCTAAATCAGAGCTGAAGTGTTAATGGTATCACAATCCCGGTTCTGTATCTTTTGTTTTGTATAGACTTTTATGTTGTAATAAATTCTCTGTTCTCATTGTTTCTGTGTTCATTTATGTGTCTTGTTACTATGGCCATGTTTGTAGTTTTCCCTGTTGATTAGTCTTCCCCAGGTGTGTCTTGTTAAGCTTGTTTGCCTCTGTGTATTTAAACCCCTGTGTTTTTAAGTTGTTTGTCAGGTCTTGTTCTACTTGGATGTACATTTGGTGCTGCTCATTCTGTTCCCTGGTTCCCTGGTTCCCTGGTTCCCTGGTCTCTGTAGTCTTATGTTTATTTTTTTATTAAACAATTTCCCATTTGGATTTTAGTTAATACAAGGTAAAAGTAGTGAAGCAGCTAGCTAATGGTAAATAGTTACGCTGTTCAAGGCGTTTAATCTGACAGCGAGATAGCGTTAGCAGAAGTTTTTCTCCCCATTAGCAGAGTAAATAATGCAGGTAACAGGGAGAGGAAGAGGTGTTGGATGTGCACAAGAGAAGACAAGGAAAGTGTGGAAGCCCTCCAAAGGAACCAGAGAACTGTAACCGATGTTTGTAACGTTATTTATAAAGCTATTGTAACACTATTATATTCCATTCTGTAGAGCAGTTTGTCAATTTAGGGCTACTGTAGAAACATGGCAGCGCAAAAGGGGACCCAAGGTGTATGTAGATAAAAGTCGCTCATTCTAAGTTAGTAAAAAACATAACGGTTCATTATGTAAGGTCTTTATACACCACTGAAAACATAGTTATGTATATTATATTGCATTTCTGTCAATAGATCCTCCTAAATATTACACACTGGGCCTTTAAGTTAGATTTATTTTTATTTAAGACCCTCACTTGAGCTGAGAAATTTCAGTTAGAAAATAAGTTAATTCATCATATTAAAACACTGAATTTAGAGAGAAAGAAACTGTGGAAGGACACAAAAGACTGAATTGGCTCTGGTTTCATCAAAATTATTGACCATCTTCAGCAAACAGCCACATGAAACATGCAGAGCACCAGTTTGATTCAGTTCTTGTGAAAGGGTACAATTTATTTTTCTTAAAAGCTGAAAAGATCGCTGAAAAAATATCTTTATTAATGCAAGTGTATGAACTGAATTTATTTAATACTTTAAATGTTAACAAAAATCATAAAAGAAAACATTTTAGTTTAGCAGTTTAAAATCAAAATTATGCTTGTGTAGTGTGCCATTTATTTAAATATACTATATAATTAACAGTGACTTAGCCATGTAACGTAAGTTATAATGGCGGTGAACACCACTAAAAGCCTTCTTGAAACAAAACACCACAGTTTGCTCAAACTAAACTGAAACACTGAAACCTGATACATGCGCCACAGCTCATTTTCACCTTAATTTGAACAAAGTGCTCATAGTTGCCTATATTGCAACCTTGCAGTAAACTCTTAATCAAGTTTGACTAAATATACACCAAATACACACACACACACACACACACACACACACACACACACACAGACATGTGAACATTTGTTTGACTATATTAATGAGAGTGTCTCATAGATTTCTTTTGTTTTTATATCAGGGTAAATTATATTTTCTATGTCATTGGTGGAACTCATATAATGGGAATGCGCCATAAAAGAAGAAGTTGTCCTCACCACACCCTGAAACATAACCCTCACATAAACCCGTGTAAAATACAATGTAAATAGAAACATGATTTGGACAAGAAAAAACAAGTCTTTTTATCAAGTGAGGTCTGGCTCACTAGTCAGTGTTCAACAGTTTTCACTGTATTAGTGAGGTCATTTTTTAATAGTGAGGACATTTTCGACTTCACAAGTAAAGTCAAACCTGAACACACACATCAAATGTCAAGACATTTCTATGACAACGTTATGAAAGTAAGTTAAATAAAATAATATAATATATAAGTAAGTTAAATTAAATAAGAATGACATTACTGGACTTACCAATTTGAACTTGTAAGCTTTGGTAACAGCAGTCTTAAATGGCGTCTTATCAGAAAAAACTTTTGGTTTCAATTCCTTTCCCCTTTGGTTTCAATTCCCTATTCCTTTTACCCTTCACTGTGAAGGATCAAATAACAAGCATCAGCCCAAATGTGATTGGTTCTTCCTGACAGCAGATGCCTGTGATTGGCCCAAATCATACATATATCTTTTCATTCAGTTTAGTACATTTGTCTATTATTTAATCCAACTGAACTTAAAGGGTTATTTAACCCAAAAATGAAATTTCTGCCATTAATTACTCACCCTCATGTCATCCCAAACCCGTAAGACCTTCGTTTGTCTTTGGAATACAAATTAAGATATTTTTTGATGAAATCTGAGGGTATTTGATCCACACATATGCAGCAACGATATTGCCTTTTGAGGTCCAGAAAGGTATTAAAGACATCAATAACCTTAATATTATGACGCGATGAGAATACTTTTTTTTTAGACAAAAACAAAACAAGAATAACTACTTTATTCAACAAATTCATCTGTCCCCTGTCATACTGCTACATACTCTACATTTTCATTGTAGAGCTTCAGTGTTTTCATCCGAACGGCAGCTCAGTATTGGCTCTGGTCATGTGAGCACGACCATATGTGTGATGCTGACGCTGGAGCTAGCCAATACTGAGCCTGCATTCAGACATAAACACTGAAGCTCTGCAACGAAAATAGCATAGCAGTATGACAGGGAACAGACAAATTAAGATAATATAATCAGAAAAACCTATAAACATGTCTAGAAATTCCTGTTTAATCAGATTGCCTGGAATTAGACTGAATGGAATAAAAATAGCAAGGGGCTTCAGGTGGACCTCAATGCTGCCCACTACCTTATTAAAAATGGCAGACCAGCAAGCCTGGCAAATCTTTTGCCTATTGAAGGTAGGTCATCAGCAGAAGAAAGAGAGATGACCTTTCTCATGACACCAAGGATTCTCCTTCTGACATTGTGTATGGCTCTGTATACAGTGAAGTAGGAAATATGATGTGGAACTTGACACCCAAAACAAGAACTTATGTGTCTCCACCACAGGACCACAGCCATGGTCACACTTCTCCCACGGCTGTCATCAAGGGAGGGGACAGACTTACAGTCTTTACAATGGCATGCACTGTTTCATTATTGAATGCATTTATGATTAACAAATTAAACTATTGGAAGTTATTATATGGATAACAGGGCTTTGACCTGCCTTATTATATACACAAGCAACACCTGCATATAATTACTGTATATTTCCATATTTACCATAGTAAAATGCTATAAAGTAATAACAATAAAAATGTTTTATATTATATAAAACACTAGAGCCCGGTTTCACAGACAGGCCTTAGCCTAAGCCAGGATTAGGCCTTAGTTCAATTAGGACAATTAAGTAGCTTTTATAAATGTTCACTAGAAAGAAGAAACATTACTGGTGTGCATCTTGAGACAAGACAATAGCACTGACATATTTTAGGACATTTCAGTGCAAGTTACTTTAAGTTGTAACAGCTCAAACATGCATTTTAGTCCAAGACTAGCTTAAACCTTGTCTGTGAAACCAGGGGAAGGTTTTCTTAGGTTGTTGTTTTCTTTAATTTTGACCCACTGCAGCTCTTCAACTGTGCTCCAACTTGGTTGTTCCTCAACATTGTTGGTAGGGGGCTGAGGACCTTCTACAACATCCTGAGATACTGGATATTAATCCTTATTAGCCATACGTGATGTAGTGCTTTCCTCCTCTTCATCCATGAATAGTGGAAGAGTTTAATTCACATCAGTGCTTTCCTCTCTCAGTAAGTCAGAATGATCTTCCAAAATCTGTCCAGTATCATTGTATCATTTGTGGCCACCAACAAAACAGGGGCTTGTTTTCCCTTGAAGGAAAATGACAGCTGCAAATGCGAAAATAGGAACTGTGCTTCCTGTCTGCTCGCCTGGGGAAGAGTTCAAAATATGCAGTATTTATTTCATCAGAGTTGTACCTTTTCATACAAAAACTGGAAATAAATAAAAACTAAAGCCAAACTGAAACTCAAATACAAACAAATTAATATAGTAATAGAAAGTAATGAAAAAATAATGATTAAAGCACATAATGAAGTGACCAAAAATTTAAATTTTAATGAAAATGTTGTCAAAATATCAATACAGTACAAAACTGTAATAGTATATTATATATGTTATATATAACTATAATACAACTTAAATCACCCCCTTTTGTGTATATTTCAAAATAAGGTGCATTAAGTGTCAGTAAATCTGTGGTTAATATAAATAATTTAATTAAAATGTATTCTCCACATTCAATACAATTGCAGTACTATAATCTATTAAACAACAGCTAAGTGAGCAAGTTTTTGGATACAGTAAAATTAAATTAATTTTAGTGAGAAAAGCAGCACATTTTTAGATATCATTTTGTTACGCTGGTTATCCAAAATGTTATTTTATGCTTGCTTCAAGAAAATCCTAGGATAATGTTAATCTTTCTAACTACTTCATGTGGCAGTAAACACAATGCTTCATTAAAGTTCCACTTTCACCATGACCATATAAAGCCAGTAAATGTGGTGTTGACATGGAAATAATTGTAATTAGAAAAACGATAAAATGAACCAATCCGAAAACTTATCCGAAAACCCACAAATGTTGACAGACACTGCCGTTTTAACATATAACCGCCCTGAGCGAGTTCACAGCGAGTTGTACACAGTCTGCCATTGCTGCACTGACGAGAATGTCTCCCAAGCTTTTTAGGTGTTCTGTAGCTGGATGGATTAATCCACAATAGCTCTCTCCATTTACTGTGGATTAATTTTGTTTTTGAAGAAAATGCTCCCTCAACTCCACCCAAATTCGTTTATGTCTGTGCAAATCATTTTACACTGGACTGTTTTGTGAATGAGGGTCAGTATAAAGCAGGTTTTGCACAAAAGTTCCTCCTGAAGGATGGAACAGTGCCAGCTGTTCATGATCCAGCTATACCTCCAGAAGAAGCAAGCATCACGTGCTTGTTTTCCAAATTGCCTTTATGAAAGAGCTTCTTGGCACTCTGGAAGGCTAATGTTGCTAAAGCTACCATCATCTGCCTCATCGTTTTCACTGATGCTGCCTTCACGTGCTACCAGAATGATCGTTAATAGGAATGTGGTAGTTAAAAATTGCATTTGAAAGCAATGTGAAGTTTATAGCATGCGATGGCACCATGAGACCAGCTATGTTGTTATTTTTATCGCACCTCATGTGTAGGATAATTGTAGATGTAAATAGAGTATTATCGGCCCTGCAATACAATTATCAAACTTGAATAAATTATAAAAAACATGACATTAAATTTTCAAACAGTATTCAATGACACTTACTTTACAATTGCACGTAGCCGTAAGGTTCCATAGTCAGCTCGATAAATGTTGTATGCGTTCTGAAGAGAATACACGTTTAAACAAACAGGCTCCAGTCCAGGATGCTCAGTCATACATCTGAGAGTCTGCTCAAGCTGTCGCATCTGTCTTTTAACCTTTATTGCAATAAAATTCGTAACATGAATACATGTCATAACAGCAAGATTACAGTGAGATCAATTATAACCATAAGTTAACTAAGCTATACCTGTTCTACTTCCATGCAGCATATGTTCTCTGGATCTGTAGGCATCTTACAACAGTTCCCACACGAACACTTACAGCAAGTTATTGATTATCATGACGGAACATGCTAATTGATTACTTAAAGTTATCTCCATATGAACTACATAAAAACATCAACTAACCATTCAGAAAGTTCCTGTTGTATTCCATGTGTTATCACTTCTTCTACAGTCCTTCTTTCACTGTCCGATTCCAGTTCATACATATATGGCTGAATACCTCTACTTACAGTTTCCGACATTTTCATAGCATGAAAGTGTCATGTTTTGTTATTGCTGTCATGTGGAGCATGAGCTCTAGAAGCACCACCCTCGTCTGAAAAGGGGGGGTGGGAGCACCAGCTCATTTGCATTTAAAGGGACAAACACAAAAACAGTGCATTTTGGCTCATACCCTAAACATGGCAATTTCAACAAGCTATAAAAAATGATCTGTAGGGTATTTTGAGCTAAAACTTCACATACACACTCTAGGGACATCAGAGACTTATTTTACATCTTGTAAAAGTGGGCATAACAGGTCCCCTTTAAGAAAATCATGAGTGGGGTGTAACTGGTTACATTATTTTATATAACATTATTTGTTAACCACAGACCTTATTTAAGTCATTTAACCAAAATCCCATTCAAAAAACCCATTGACTCTGGGATGATGGAACTGGAAGTGCTAAAATGAAAACCTGTTTCTGGGTTTTTGCCTATAAAGTGATGTCATACCTGCACCACTCTATTAGGAATTACCTGACACTTCCTTAAGGCAGGACCACACCAAGCCAACACCGACAAACTAGTGGCGATGAAAGCAGACTGCGGGGTTGGCTCACGTCGGCAGCGTCTGGGTCCAAAGTTGCCCTGAAACACCAAACCGACAGCCAACGGCCAAGTAGCACGTCCGTTCTGCGCCTGCTAAGATGAAATGCCTTTCCATACCAGCAGGTGGCAGTATCTGAACAGCCAATCAGAATGATCAGATAGCCCGACGGACCGATGAGCTCCGACGCCGATTCAACATGTCGAATTGGCCGGAAAAAAGCCAATGAGGACCAACTTCAGCCGACGAACAAAAACTGCCCGATGGCCAACTGTCGGCTTGGTGTGTTCCTGCCTTTACAAACCCACATCAACAGGGAAATTCCTTGAGGCAACGTCAGGATAAATACAAGCAAGGACTTTTGCAAAAGATGTATCTTCTGTGTGAAATGCATCATCTGCTACAGCTGCTCCTTTCAGCAGTTTCTGACATGGAAGCAGAGGCAGAAGACCCTGATGTATCCTCTGGCATCACTGAAGAGAGATGAACCTCAGATGAAGCTGATATTCATCATCATCTGAGGAGATCAGAGCCATCAGAATGCCCTTGTGTCATTTTTAACAAACCAGATGGTCAAAATAATTAGCCATGTTGCCAATTTAACAGTGTGCTGTCATCACAACTGTAGCCATAGTTTATAATACTGTCAATGATTGAAAATGCGCAAGGCATAAAGTAAAAGTTACACATTACAGTATGTGGGATACTGATTATAAGAGATTGGACAGTTCAAATATATATACAATAGTTCTTTCTCGTTCTCGAATCTGATTGGCTGAGAGGTCTTTCCAGCCATGCGATATTATACCAGTATTGCACAGGAACCGTTTCACTGTTTGAACCGCTCCGCTGTCCGCATTCTCGCAGCTAGTGTCATGGTGGACAAGCAAACCCACCATGTTTTTATAGATACTACTGTTAATTTGTAACAGAATGTAGTTTTTTAGGTGATAATATAGTTGTTTAGACCTCAGATATGCGGCTTATATATAAACATAGCGCCTATTTGAAAATTTGTTTAGACGATTTCAGAGATGTGAGCTCCAGGCCGTCAGTGACCGTTCAGCACTCATGTCCCCACAGAAAACAGCTTTATCTCAGCCAGTCCTTTGGGAATTTGCTGCTGGCTCTCATGTAGATAGTGTTAAAACATGAGGTATAATTTGTTTCTGGTATATCAAATGGGCAATCTTTCGTCTTAGTAATTTATTATTTGTTCCAAGGCTAATAGATTTGGCATAAGGATTGCACAGCAATATAGACGCCATTATTTACATTTTCACTGAAGCACTAACTATGAATGGTAAGGGGCGTGGCATTTCCGGACGCTTCAGCATATCACAATACACTGGGCCAGCTACCAACCTGCTAACCAATCTGAGCACACTGTGTATTTCGGAGGGAGTGGTATCTTAGAAGCAGGAAATCAAACGAGCCGTTCATATGACAGTGAAAACAGAGGTATAGAATAAAGGTAAAATATATGAAAAATACAGCGTTTTAAAAAAAAAACGAAGCATTAAGACTTCTGGAAGTCAATGAGAACACTTCGGGCAATTCTTGTGCAGAGTGAAATTGCCCAAATATGTAATATGTAATAATGGTAGTAAGTAAAACTAAAAGAGAAAACTAAAAGAAACTAAAAGAGAATGTGACACGAGTACAATAATTTTTCTTAGTTTAGCAAATACTTTAATAAACTATTCATTTGACAGTACTTTAAAATTGTCATATTTACAGATATTATGCTGTTAAAGGGTTAGTTCACCCAAAAATTAAATTTCTGCTTCCGTGTTCTATGTCAGAAAGCAGACTCATTATTGGCCAGCTCCTGCATCAGCATCATGCATTGTGCTGCTCACATGTACAGGCAATACTGAATCGGCATTTTGTCATAAAACCTGGAAGCGCTGCAACAAAAATAGCATAGGAGAATGACAGGGGAGAGACAAATTTGTTGAATAAACTCGTGTTTTGTTTTGGCACACAGAAAGTATTCTCGTCGCTTCATAACATCAAGGTTGAACCACTGTAATGACATGGAGTATTTTAACAATGTTTTTAATAATTTTGCACCTTTTGAGGTCCAGAATAACATAGCTGCATATGTGTGGTTCAGAAACCCTTGGATTTCATCAAAAATATCTTAAATTGTGTTCCTTACAGGTTTAGGGCAACATGAGGGTGAGTACTTAATGACAGAAAGTTTATTTTTGGGTGAACTAATTCTTTACTGCTTCAGGGTATTACATTGAATAGTTACTAATTAGATACAACTGTTACAAAATCTAGATACATGTACAATTGAAGCCAGTATGCATGTGGAATTATTATACATTTTATTTTGTGTGTGTGTGTGCGTGTGTGGTTAAGGTAGTCCCTACGTTGTTGGGACAGTTTTTTGTCCCCATGAGAATTATTATTATTTATTTATTTTTTTTAAATACATTAAATATAAAAGTTGTCTGTGAAGATTGTGTTTAAGGCAGTGGTTCCCAAACTTGGGTACACATACCCCTGGGGATACGTGAGGTGACAGAGGGGGCACAAAATGCTAAGTTTTGCCGTTCATATCATTCTATGCTTCCTTAAAATAACATTAAAAGCGAGCATGTATTTCTAGCAGGGAAAATGCCGTAAATACATAACGTCCAATCAAACCTACCTGTATCCACACAAGTATATGATAAGTTGCCTCCAGAGTTTGCTGCCTTAGGAGATTGTGCTAAACTACTGCTGTTTTCGACAATGTAAAAGTGGGGATGTAGCACTTACTAGCTTGAAGAACAAATAGCCCATAGGCAGACTATGCATTGATATCGATTTAAAGGTGCTGTAAATAGATTTTGAACAATGCTATTGGTTGTTAATATTTGAAATCAACCCAAACTCACTCTTCAATCCTAACCACCCTGCTCAGAGTCAGTCTCGAACACTGGCCCGATCGCTGTTAGCATGCGAGGCGAGTGCACTGTCAATGACACTAAACACACGCATTCTCTAGCAGTCATCAGTGTGCAGTAGTTTAACTGCAAAACTCTCACTATCTTAACTGTTACACACGCAATACAAAGTGAATGTCTGTTTATCACATCTGATGCGCAACAAAATGCTTCACGAAAAATAAAACAGTTGATGAATAAATGACAAGGAAGCACTAAAATGAAAGTACAGTACACTAGAGTAAATACAAAGTGTACGTTGTTAGTCGCAAACAGCACAGCAGCTCCAGACAGTCAAAACCCAGTGTTACTCACATGAAAAGGCGTCGAAGCAGCCTCCGCATCTGTTTTCAGGCCTTCTCGCTTAGCTCTCTCCAGCACTGGAAAGCTTTTCTAATATAAATGTGGTCCTAAAGCGCTTGCCCTGTCATAAACCTTCATTCCAGTGATATTCTTTTGAGTTCTTTTGTATTGTGTCTCATCTTTTGTTCTTGTTTTTTTTTCTTATTATTTTCAAATCTCCCTCTTGCTCGTTCTCTCTACTCGACCATCATATGCCCCATAATGCTGATTGGTTAGGCGTTTGTTGTTGTCGGCCCGACTAACTTCCAAACAGTGTATTTGAAATTCTACTGAGTCCCCCTTTAAAACTCAAACTCTTTTCAATACAAAACATATCTTGTGTGAGTTCTTGTTTTTAATATTGACAATATATTATACAATCAATAGCCTAATGCATTTTTTCCATTCATAAATATAGCCACTTGCTTTGTTACTGAATGAATGAATGACTCGATGATTCATTCAGACAGCGACTTACCGCCACCTACTGGCAGTTTTCGTTTAATATTTAAAAGTATCACTTTGTTTTTATCACTATTGCATATTTCTCTATTTAAAATTGTTTAATTATTATTATTTAAAACAATTTATTTTATACAAGTATTTATAAAGATAAAAATGCACTGGTAAATCAATTTACGGGGGCAAATATTGTCCCTTATGGAAAAGGTGGAAGTGGAAGAGAGGGGGTACGCAGAAGGATGTTAAATGCCTCAGGGGGTACTCCACTCTAAAAAGTTTGGGAACCACTGTTTTAAGGTATAAAATATATACAGTTTGAATATAAAAATCATTGTCTATGGAAAGTCCCCATAAAACACAGAAACCCATCATGTGTGTATTTGTGTGTGTGTTAAAGATGTATAAAGTATTTCATTATTCATTTATGTGCAACATCTCTGTTTATGCTTACAAGCTTTTCAAACTCAGAGACACTGAGGAGTTGAGGCGACAAACAAAAAATCCAGCATACAGAGATTCAGTAAATGTGGAGCTGAATGTGTATAAGTGTGTGAGTGTGTGTGTGTCAGAGACACTGTAGAAGGACAGAGTACCGGCTGACATATCCACGTACACTCCAATTCTTCTACAGGAGCCTAAAGGGACATGTATGTCAGTTGACTTTTTATCATGCCAGACAGTGAATCTGTTATCAGAGCAGTTCAGACTCCAGGAGTTTTCATTGAGTCCAAATTGAGAGTCATTATTCCACCCTTTCCTGTTGATTCCTTTATATGTCACTGATACATCAACATCTCCTCTCCATTCAGCCTCCCAGTAACAGCGTCCAGACAGACTCTCTCTACACAGAACCTGAGGACACTCATCAAATCTCTCTGGATGGTCAGGATATGACTGATACTCTTCCAAACATATCACCTTTCTATTCTCACCAGAAAGAACAAGTTCATTGTTTGCTGTGTTTGGATCCAGTGTGAGATTACAGGCATCTGAACATAAGAAGAAATAAAGTTTATAACACAACAACAACAACAGTCACTAAAGTGTTTGTGTGTGTATTTGTAGACATACATTTGTGTAGTCCTGCTGTAATCCTGAATTCTCCTCCATGATCCACACTGTAAAACACAAAGTGTCACGTTTTGCATGTATGATGCAATCAGTAAACACACACACACACACACACCCACACACACACACACACACACACACACACACACACATACTTGAGTTGATCCAGTCTGTATTTTGGATGGTTGAGTTTATCAGTGAGCAGCCTGACTTCTGAATCCCCTGGGTGATTGTAGCTCAGATCCAGCTCTCTCAGGTGTGAGGGGTTCGAATTCAGTGCTGAAGACACATAACCACATCCTTCCTCTGTCACCATACATCCAGACAATCTACAAACACACACAATAGTCCACAAGCCATTAGTTTGACATCAATCAGACATCACTATCACAGTGACCTGTTTGGTTAATTTAGTTGCAGAGGGATAATTCCAAAAAAATTTTAATGCACTAAATAATAGTGAATACACTAACTAAATGTGATTTCACAACACAACTGTATATTAAACAATTTAAAGACTATTTAAAAACGTATTTTAAAACAATCATATCAGAACATATTGTTTGATATAATCAAAATAACGAAATATTTAAAAACATTATTATTAAGAATTTTATAAAATTAAACTCTTTATCAGCCTAAAAAGTGTTGTTGTTATTATTATTATTATTATTATTATTTTAATTTCAGGGCATGTAAGCATTTTTAATTCAATTCACATTTATTTGTATAGCGCACTTCACAATACATATCATTTCAAAGCAGCTATACAGAGAATGCATGTCAACATCACAATTTAAAGAATGCAGTTAGCAAATAATGTAATAATTTAGGCAATTAATTTACAATCACTGTTAGCAGTTTAACTGAACGTAGAAGCAATGAGCTCCTGGAAAAAATGAATTATATTAACAATAATTAGGATATAGAATTTAAATGTTCAAACAAAAAAAAATAGATGTCAAATACTTAAAATAGAATGTAAAAACATGAATCAGTTAATGTATTCCTTATTTGTAAGTCACATTGAATATAAATTTGTTTCAAAGGCGTTATGTATTTTATCAGCTATTTGGCACCTTTTGGTGTTAATTTAGCAAGATCTGGAAGTTAATGTTATTGTTTTGAAACATTTCAGGTCAACTACCTTTAATAGCCTTAAAGTCCCCCTGTAGTCAATAATTTTATCCCTTAAAACTCATCTTTGATAACCAAAATGACACATTTAAAAAAAACTCTGAAAATACATTTCTTTGTGCCTTAAAATAGCTTGAATATAACTCTACACCCTTGCCTCATTTATTATACATGGAAATATGAATATGCTAATTAACATATTCCCCCTCCCTATCCCCAGAATAAAAATCAGACAATTCATTAAAAATCAAGTCCAGAAGGTTTCAGTGAAAGACTAGAGCAAATACAGCTGGGTTCTAATGTCATATTACAAGCTCACAAGAAATCAAGAGCATCAAGTTACATATTTAATTTGATAAGAATGCAAATGAATATTAATTCTGAATTACCTGAGTATGATCAGCTGACAGTGTGAACTCTTTAGTCCAAAAGACAGCAGCTTCACTCCTGAATCCATCAGGGAATTGTTACTCAGGTCCAGCTCTCTCAGAGGAGAGTGTAATAATTGTAGAACTGAAGACAAACTTTCACAACACTGACCAGTGAGATTACAGTTGGCCAATCTAAACAAAAATAAAGCAGGAATGAATCAACACCAGTGTCATAAAGACGAGATATAAGATATGTTTACAATAATGTACTAAAAAACAACAACAACAAAAAGTTTTTCTTTTGTGTTTTTCGCATACGGATCCCCGTTCACACGGATCATTCACACAATTAAATATGCTGTATATTTTACACCAGGGCCTGGCAACTCTGGCCCTTAAGATCCACTTTCCTGCAGAGTTTAGCTCCAACCCTAATAAAACTCACTTGCTTGTAGCTTTTTAGTAATCCTTTAGACCTTGATTAGCTGATCAGATGTGTTTATTGTTGGAGCTAAGCACTGCAGGAAAGTGGATATCAAGGGCCAGAGTTGGCCACACTTGTTCTACAGTTTGGTTTAATTTCAAATAACCAGGTTTGTTGAAAACAATTAAAAATTCAATTTTTTTTTAGTCTTGACTAGGGGTGTTCCAATATACCGGTATTGACAATAACCGTGATATTCAAAGCATGAAATATCGATATTGTGTTAATTTAGTGTGTGACAATATACCGGTACTGGCGATAACCACAATATTTAAAATGAATAGGACGCTTATGATATCATATATGTAAATACTCCAGCGCCAGTACCTCGTTGACCTCTCAGGTGGCAGTATTGCACCTTAACGCTGACACCTGTCAAACAAGAAGAAGATGCAGCACGCGCAGCTGTTCCAAGCGGGAGAGTGAGAGGCTCTGAAGTAAAGTAAGCTCGACAGTATGTGAGTTTTTCGGCTCCTTAGACAGCCCAGTCTGCAGGATTTGCCTAGCTACAGTCAGCACGAAGGGTGGCAACACCACCAACCTTTTTACCCACCTCTGTGTCCATCACCCTGCAGATTACGCCATTTTACAGAGAGTAAGTTGCGATTATTTTACTAGTCATAGAATGGGAAATGTTATATTAAACTGTTAACAGCGATTTTCTGTGTTCATATATTTAAATAAAGGGTGATTATTTTAATAAGTACCGCGTTTTCTTTACTCATCTTACCGGCGTGATGTAGCTATGGATACAGTTATATGCCCTCAAAATTCAAGATAACACGGGCATTTTTTCCCCGACAAGTTTTTGTCATTATATCATATGATAAGATGTAGTTGTGTTACAATATCACACGAGCAAGAGTGCCGTTTTCCCCAAATCAGCACAAATGCAATGTGCCTTCAACTTATTGTTAAATGAACAATGTGAGTTACATTTTAGACACAGTATTGTTAATATTGTTTTTTCCTTTATTTCGCTAACGAAAATGTCAAAATTATTAACAGCAGAACAGAGCCCCCATGCAACAGAAATGTTTTTGTTACTGACTGAATCCACATTTAGAACGAATGAATCCGAGCTTCGTTCCTGAATGAATCAGTCATCTGAACAAATCATTTGAATAAATGACTCACTCACTCATTAAGACAGTGACTTGCTGCCACCTACTGGCAGTTTAGTTTACTTTCATATTTAAGGGACATTTTAATTAAAAAGTTAAAATTAGAAAAAAATCCATATTTAAATATTGAATTAAATTTATGTAGACAAATTGTAAATGCTGTGTAAATATATTAATGTCACTTCTCATTCTGTGTCACCTCTGTATTACAAAGATGGATTTTGTTGATAATGATTTAATTTGATTGGTAACAGCCATAATGTATAGGCTACTATGCTTGTATGTATTAATTTTTATTTCTTCAGGTCTTAAAAAGCCTTAAATTTGACTTAAAAATGTGCAGCAACCCTGAAAGAGAAAAACTAAATAAACAAAGTAAAAATTATTTAGACTGATAAATTTCCCCCCCAAGGATTCTATAAATATCGCAATATATCGATATTGTGAAATATTTTGGCCACAATAACTGTGGTGTGAAAAATCTAATATCGTGACAGCCCTAGTCTTGACAGATGGAGAAAATGTATGTATATCATTAAAACATGCTGGTCAACCTCAGACCAGTGTATCCTGACTAAATATTTCAAATTTCACATTGTATAACATTTGACCACCCTGTTACATGTCATTTTTACAATGGTGGTTTCAAAGGATTAGTTCACTTCGAAATGAAAAATTGCCCAATATCTAGCTTCCGCCAGACCGCCTACCGTATTCAATGTACAAAGAAAGTGTAAAACTCTTGCAGTTCTCAAAGCTTACGCAACATCCTACGCCTATCCTATTCAACTTACTGAAAAAGTGTAACTGACATGATGCCAGTTTACACTTTCTTTGTAACTTCAATATGGAAGGTGGTCTGGCAGAAGCTAGGTATTTTACTTCATAACTTTTTAAATATGGATATTTTTTACACAAACACATCACTTCAGAAGGCCTTTATTAACCCCCCGGAGTACAAGTTTATGATGGATGGATGTGGATGAAAGCACTTTCTTCAGATCATACTCATTGATCCTTATCACTGCCATTATAAAGTTCAGATGCGTTAGGATATTTATTAATATTTCTCAGATTATGTTCATCAGAAAGAAAAAAGTCATACACACTTAGGATGGCTTGAGGGTGAGTAAACCTTGGGCTAATTTTCATTGCTATCAGCCGATAATCACTTCTAATGACTTGATTGCGATCTCTCAAAAATGCTAATTTCAGAAAACAATCGCATGCTAATGCATGCCAAAAAAAAAGTATGCCTGCCATAAGAGATATAGTATGACATGGCATGCTTGCAGCGCCACCGTCTCAATCTCTGTTCAGCACTGTTAAAATAATTATAATGTTGTAGCTGAGGTGCATTCATACATCACCCTTCACATGAGCAGAAATATGTTTGGTTGGGTGTTGCACACGTTGACTGGTACAGTATAGCGGACCATTTAAACTGAGCAGTGTTAACTTTGTCTGCATTTTAGGTTGCTGATAAATGGCTGAAATGTAAAGTTAGCAACGCTAAAACTGATATGTAGTATCTGCGTGTGTGAGTGAGGAGCTCATGCAATCAATTGGATTTAACAAAATAAATATAAATATTTTAATAAAATAAAGAAAACGAATACAGCGCATCAAATTAGCGTAGTCTGTACTAGCCCTACTTTATGCACAGTTTTTCTCTTTTGTTTTGTTAATCTGTTAATTATTTCAATTAAATATATTTCATATAGTCCTAGCCTATTATTTTATTCCTCGTATAGCCTATTATTCAATTTTTTAGGTGCATGATGTGTGAATCCTAATGTTAATTGAGGTAGCCATGTGTGCATACAAATCACTGGAAAGAAAGACAAAAAAAACATTTGTGGTATTTTAACCCTCTGGAGTCTGAGGCTGATTTGGGGCCTGGAGAAGTTTTGACATGCCCTGACATTTGTGCTTTTTTTAGTTGTTCATAAACATATTAATGGAAAAAGTGTCACTACACTGTATTCAGCACAAACTAGGCTACAATAATATGTGAGGAACACGTATGTACATGTTTGTGTTTTTGAAGGAATAACATTTATGCGTGGTTATTGAAAAAACAAAAAACTTAAGTCACTGAAATAAGGCCAAAAAAAGTATAGTAAATCTGTGTTTACAATACTTTAGGGTATTGGAGGTTGTAGACTAGAGTTTTTGCTTCAGAATTATGTAAAAATTATGCTGCCTACTCCTTCATATAAAACTAAAATATATTGATTTAGTTTTTGTAAGACACTTTTTGCCAAGAAACACAGTATGCGTGGAGGCGTGAATCACCACTGAATAATGGGCCATTCTCACCTGAGAAGACAAAAAAATTGCATAGTAATGAGCTGAAATGACTTGCATATTAATGAGGCATTTCAGTCAGGTAGGCTGTGAAAAAAACCTTCTGTGATGTCTCAAGCTCATCATGCTATATGAAACATACAGAAAAATATTATTACAATATAAAGTAATGGTTTTATATTATACTTTAAAATATAATGTATTTCTGTGATGCAAAGAGTCTGAATATAGGCTTTTAGTTTAAAAGCATGCACATTTGGAGAAATATTGGATTCTCATATGATTATGTCAATTTTCTATACAGAGGAGTTATATTTATTTAATATTCATTGTCAATACTATGAGCGCTGGTGTTTTCAATTCATACTTGAAGTCAGAGGGCGCTCTCTGTGCATTTTTAGTCCACAAATTCATCTAAAAGAAGAAGAGGCTATTCCATGAATGGAGTTTCCAATTCATACTGCAGCCGGAGGGCGCTAAAGAAACAAAAACTCATCTAAAATTAATCTATAGAAGAAAAGAAAACAGGAACTAACTGCATGTCTTCTAGAGCTCCCCAACCATGACTTTTACATCCAGATAAACACTTTTCAAGACAATAAATACGAGACGATGAATGCATGTATTGACTGAATTTGTGTCTGAATAGCGCTATATATTGCCTCAGAATTTGCGTCTGAATAGCGCTCCCTCCGTGGGCGTGGCCGCATTAGCGGATAATGAGCTGAATCACGGACTTCTGACATGGCTCTCTTTTCATACAGATTACATAAACACAGAAGGTTTGTTTTTGATTTGACTTACATGATTTAAAACCTGACATCTTAACGTTTTTTTAGACATAAGTGTAATTTTTCTGTGATTAGTATTCACTAAGTTACAGTTAATTTTCTGAGAACTATCAGATTGGACTTCGTTCAGAGGGAGAGGAGAAATCACGCATCATGTTAGTTTTCTTTATTTTACAAAAAGCACAACATTTTGTTTTTACTCTGAGTGTATACAAATAAAAGAAGATATTCTATAGTTTCAATTGATATATTACTTATGTCTCTATGACAAAAAATGACGGAGTATTTTAAGTCTGTTTTGCTGCAACGTGAAAAAAAACCTGCAAAACGCGCCGGCGCGTTTTCAGACCTCAGAGAGTTAAGACACTCATCTGTTCTAATTTAATTTTAATTTGACTTTTTAATTGTGTCGTTTAATGGTTAATGATCGGTTAGTGAGTGATTGTTGGTCAGGAAAATAATCTCATAACAATTCTCCACCAGATTTACTATGCTGCACACAAGTTCCTGCTGATTGAAAAATGTGCGTACACAAGCTGAGACCTGACGTGAGATTAGATTGTAGTCACCGCTCATGTCCACATCGATAAATGCCAAATTTTGCGTGGAAATGTCCTTACACCCAATTTTCTGTTTTATGTTCATTTTATAAATGAGGGCCATTGTGTGTTCCAGCATTTAGCAGACTGAACCTGAAAATATTAATTCTATGGCTAGGGGTATAACAATACATCGATATATGTCAGTTTAAAATGTCAGTTTAAAAATCTTATCAGTTGCTTGTGTTTAAAGCCTTGCAGAAATAAGCGCACACACACAGAAAGCACCATCACAGACAGCGCATGAATAAGCCACTGAATTGAGTCTTCTTTTATTTATTTTTGTGCTACAATTGACAATTGATTTCGTCTTGCTAGAGTTTATTACTATTTCTAAATCATGGTACTTTCTACTGGGTGTGTTTTAGATCACAACACTGGAGTAGAGAGCACTATGAATTGTTTTCTTTACATGCTCAGTAACTGAAATTTAAAACTGTTAAAGGGAAAGGCTCAATAAACTCTTGCATAGATCTAATACACCATGCAACAACATCTTTTCCTTTTGTGTTTTGAACTTTCCAGTGAGAAGCGCTGTGATTCCATGTTGCTTCAAGCATATCATTCTCCCCACGGATGCGCATAAGTGGTTTGCACCCCTCTGTATTGGAACCTTTTATACTATAATACTTTTGCTCAAAGAAAGAATATTAATAGTCTATCTTATAGGGTTGTGTATAGCCAAGACTCTGGTGATATGGTACTCATCACAATACAGGAGTTACGATACGATATATTGTGTTATATTGCGATACTGTAAGAAAGGAGATATATTTTAAAACCTGAGCAAAAACTTTATTTTATTTAATCAAGACAGTATAATTTGCATGTATATCCGGCTAATTTACATCAACCAGAGTAAGTCTATCATCTTGTGAGCTGAGTTTGCTAATGCTAACGATGCACCCTTGCGCATGTCCACATCAGTTTACGTTCTGAGATAACATACCATCTAGTGGCTCCAGTCCAGAGGATCTCCTACTCTCAATCCTACCTCAAGTCTACCTCTTCCTGCCTGCCATGCTGCAATTCCCATACCCAATCTGGTTCCACTGCCTTCTCTTCCAGCTACTTGCTCAGTCAGGGTTTTGTACTCATCTCACAAATTTTTACTTGTTACAAAATGACACTAATAAAAAAGTATTTTTAAATAGTAAGTTGGTCACAGCTATCAGACAATGCAGATCTGACATAAAATCTGATCTCTACAAAATACTTATGCATACACATATTTGAGTATATAGTGAATATGTCAAAGTCACACCTCAATATGTTCAGTTGACAGTATGAACTCTTCAGCCCAGTAGAGAGGAGCTTCACTCCGGAATCCTGCAGGTCATTGTTCCTCAGGTCCAATTCTCTCAGAGGGGAGTTTGATGATTGTAGAGCTAAAGACAAACTTTTACAGCACTGACTAGTCAATCGACAACCTGCCAGTCTGAAAAAATAAAGGATTCAGTAATTAAAATGTCAGAAATAATTGACATCTGACTGCCATTTACCATTTACATACCTTTCTTGTTAAATAAATCTTATACTATCAATAAGCCACCAATTATATTTTGGAATCATTCATAAGATACATTTAATTTATAACTGAATTATATAAGCAAAATTAAAGTGTAATTAAATAGCACCAAGAGAGCAACAAAAGTGGAAATATCAAAAGGATGAAAAATTAATGGGCAGACGATGCAGCAAAGATTGAGGTAAAAGGGAAAAAATCATCAGTAATTAAAGCAGTAGTGAAAACACAGGATTCAAAATCGAACAATAAGTCCAAACCAGTTTGTTAATATTCATAGCTTCCGAGTCTACAGGCTGCTGAAACCCTTGACAAAAAAACAAAATCTGGCCCAGATTCCATTCATAGAGACATTAGGCACTTTACTGTTTTCTTTCTTCACAATCATTTTCTCCTATTCAGAGTTTACACATGCATGCCAAAAACCTTTTCCTTTCCCTTACATTTTCTCTCCTTCCTTTTTTCATTTTCTTTGAGCTTTTTAATCTCTCACCAGCAGGGCTTGACATTAACACCCGCCAACCCGCCAAATGTGGGTAGATTTCAGCTGTGGCAGGTAAGACAGCCACTCCCACTAGCCACTTTGGCGGGTTGAATATAATTTCAGTTTACAGCCAAATGATCGTTGAAGATCGTCGTAGCACAAAATTACAATCCAATCACACAGTTCGTTATTTACGTGCAGTTAGTGAAGGAGGGATAGGCGGAATTGCGCTGAATGACACACAACAGAAGCGCTCTCTCGCTCTCGATCAGTTCTCCTCGCGCCTGAATAGTCAAATACACGTGCACACAGATGTCTAAATGTCCATCGCGTGGAGTATCTCGCATGAATACAGTTGGTTATGGCTTAAGTGGACGTAAACAGGTGGGTAATAACTGAATATGTGTCAGTTAAGTCCATGCATTCAGCAACCCGATTAAATAGGCCTACCTGTCTGTCATTAATGTTAATCAAACAACAAAAGATGTTAAATAAACCTACTGTATCTGAAGAAAAGATTATTTTTAATTTACTATTGTTTTTGTAATTTGCTTATTTGCTCTTTTATATAGCCTAACACAAATAACTTATAAAATTCCACCTCTTGCCCACCTGTACATACCAGCTGATATACAATGTAGTCTTGATTTAGGTGGTCAATCTGCATTTAAAAGTTTGAAAGGGTTTTAAATCTTTTAAATCAAGTAAAATGACTCAAAATAAAGTAATATAAGCATAACAAAGTCAACTTTAATCATATAAAATGTAATTTACCAACATCAAAATTGTGGCCAGTGAAAATGCTGAGTGGCTAGTAACTTTGGAAAACCACTAACCACAGTGGCTGGTGAGCAAAAAAGTTAATGTCAAGCCCTGCTCACCAGCACAACTTTGTTTTATTAAAGGGACAGTGTTTTCTACAACAAATAGAATTGCTACAACATGATAGGTTAAACACATCTTTTAGGTTACAAATGCTGCAGATGCACTTGAAACCACTTGACAAATTAGATAATCTGTAAGTAGTCAGCATTCAAATACACACGAACTGTTAAAATACAGCAAAAACTCTATTACTGACACATTAATGATTGAATATTCAGTTTTCAGCTAGTAATACATTGACTGCTCATAGATTGTGCACGTCTAATAGTAAATGTGAAGGTCAAACCTCAGTATGTTCAGTTGACAGTGTGAACTCATCAGTCCGTCCGAGAGCAGCTTCACTCCTGAATCTTGGATGTCATTGTTACTCAGGTTCAGCTCTCTCAAATATGTATTTGATGATTGTAGAGCTGAAGACAAACTTTCACACCACTGATCAGAGAGACCACATCCATCAAGTCTATAAAAAAGGACAACAGTGCAATGAGTATGAGATGGATATTAAAATCATGTTTTTAATATTCTGTACATGACAATCTTTTTTAATGATCACAAAGCTTTCAGTCCTGGTCCTAAAAAGGCTGCATCCACATAAAGTGTATCCTTCACATCCTTCAATAACTTACAATTCCATATTCATAAGAATTAGTGGAAGATTCTGGTTTCATGAAAAAAGTCATGTTAAATTGTACATAATGTAAACAATTGGGATAGCACAAAGTTGTCATTCACTGTATTACATTAATAGAGAAGAAAATAATATTTTTAATATAAAGTTTTTTCCCCAATTAATTTTAATAGTATTTCCATGCAGTGACCACGGGGATGGAAACATTTATGACAGTCATGAACCCTTACTGCACAGTCTCATTAGCCACATTTCCAAGGCAAGGCAATGCAAGTTTATTTATATAACACATTTCATACACAATGGTAATTCAAAGTGATTTACATGAAAAGGAAACAAATACATAAGAATGAAAATGTAATGAAAAAAGGAAACAAATACATAAGAATCATAAAAGATTGATATAAAATGCATAAAAAGTGGCATAAGCCGTCACTTACATTCTGCCACTCTGGTTGTTGTGCGTGCCTTTAATTTTGACCACGGCAGACTTTTATTTTGACAGCACTGAGAATGGCTTGCCAATGTTTTGCATACATTTGGCCAATCAATGTACACTTACGTTGTTGAAAATACCCTACTTTGAAGTCGGAGCCAATTTAGATCCCTCAAACGACATTTCTAAAACTAATCATTTTCTGTTCATGCAGTGCAAATGTGCCAAAATGCGGTTACTTCCAACATTAGTTATAGGAACTATGAAAAGGTTCCTCTGGTGTGAAAGCCCCTCTTCTTGATACTGGACTAATGTATCTGCATATGTCATAAATTACATATACTGTGATTAACTCATATAACTCATAACTCCTGTTCTCTGTCCGTGAGCTCCCACTGTTGCTCTGCCTGAATGGATAGCGGTATAGTGAAATGTGAGATCACTCAAACCTCCTCATATTGCATGATTTTGTGAAAAAGTAATAGAAATGTTAATTTGTTCTAAAGTAATGTTCCTTAAACATTTGATATTTTATCAAAAAATTTTCAAAATGTGTAAGCCTTTGGACTTAAAATCTTTAATGGATCTGATTTGTGCACTCCTGTGATCACAAATAAATGTAAGCAAGCAACTGGAAAAGTATGTATGTGTGTTTTCTTTGATCCAGCATGATTGATGTTCATTCCTGACCGGTGCTTAATTTGTGAATTCTGAGGTCCCAGAATGACAAGAGAGGAAGGATCCAGCAAGTTAGTGGGGTAGGGAAAGGTAATGGAACATAAAACTGCCAGTAGGTGGCGGTAAATGTCTAATTCATTCCATTTATTCAAACAGTTGATTAATTCAGAACTGAAGTATTGTGTCTAAAATAAAACAATATTAATTGCCTGGAAAATCCAGCCTCACCACTGTAACAGCGGATGAGTCTGGTCGGCCATTGAATCAATTCGATTTCTAGGGCAGAGCAAATCCGAGCCTACAGGAAGTGGAGTAAACCAATCAGAGAAGGGCGGATATGACGTTAGCAAAGCAACAAGAGAGTCAACAGTGAAAAGTAAATAATTAATGTGTTTTTGGTCATTTAAAACTGAATTCACGGCTGAATAGAACAAACTCTCGGGTCTCCCGTGCACAATCTTTGTTGATATTGAAGGGACTTTCGCCGCACTAGAGTGACGCTGTTTGCGTCACTGAAATAAACTAATCTGACTGCACGGTACGGTTTGGAGTTGACTCGAATCGTGACGGAGGGCGGACTGACCAGACTGATATATCTTGAGGAAGATATATCAGTCTGGCCTTGCCAGGCAACAATATTAACTTCTTAAATTTTAGATTTCTCTTATCTACATATATGCATTTTAAGACATTTGAAGGCCAAAAAAATGGAAAATAATAGCTTTAAAATCTCTCCTTGTCATCTCCATCACTTTCTTTTCCACCCTCAGTCTAAATTATCATTGGCCCAGTTTCACAGACAGGGCTTAGCCTAAGCCAGGATTAGGGCTTAGTTCAATTAGGTATTTAAGTAGCTTTTATAAACGTACCCTAGAAAAAAACATTATGGGTGTGCATCTTGAGACAACACGATGGCACTGATATATTTGAAGATATTTCAGTTACTTTCAGTTAAAACAGCTCAAACATACACTTTAGTCTAGGTCTAGCTTAGGCCTATTCTGTAAAACTGGGGGTTTTGACTATTCAAAGCTGAGCTTTGGCCAATAGTCTTTTCATTTTTATCTGTGTCAATATAGAAAGTAAACATATGGTCAGTTGATATTTATATATTTTATTTATATATTTATATAAGTTAATTTACTGAAGGCTACCAGGAAAGCTAGGTTTAAGATAAGTTTATTAAATTAATTCACAATATGTGCATTTATTATTAATCAAATGACTAATATATGATGAAAATGGCTTTGTTATTGTTTCTTGACCCTTCACATTGACAGTTATGCTACTACTAATTATTACATGAATCACGTAAATTATAACTACTATTCAATCCCTGATTATTTTTGTTGGCTGTTTAATATTTCAAGCAACAGTTATCAAAAAATGGGTAGTTTAGCAACTTACATCATATCTCGCACTTTATGACCACTAACTGAAGCTTGAATTCGCGCTCAGCAGCTGTCGTGAACATAAAGCCCGCCTAGATTGATTTGACTGGTCCTCTCAAATATTTTAACATTGACGACTGGTGACAGACAGCTGACAGCTCAAATGAGAAAGTCGGTTATCTTAAAGCTGTGCAATATCCTTGCAGCACTAGACTGAATACTATATTAGGCAATTATTTAACAACCTTCATCAACTGTATGAAATGTCAGATGACCTATATAGGTCTGGGGGCAGGGCAAGTGTGTTAAATGCGTTAAAATTATTTTTTCCCGTAATTAATCTAATTAACGCTTTAAATTGTTAGACATAATTTTATAACTAGATATAGAAGTTAATGCAAAAACTGCCCTATGTGCAATTTAGATGTATACATACGTTTTTTTTTTTAATGATTATTATTTGAATGTTGATGATTATATCTAAAAATTAATAGCAACTGAATTTAATAGTTTGGGCTCTGTTGTTGATTGCAACCTTCAATATTATAGTAATGTGCAAGCAAGGGCTCCCTGTATAGTTTACAGCATTAGCAGAGATAGTTTTTTATCCTTAACATTTTTAATTATAACTGAATTAAATTAAAGACAAAAGCCCTATTCGGACAGTAATTGATTCTCATGTGGACGTCTGTAAAAATAATATTGGCATTGCACCTCATTGATAAAACTTGGCATTCGGATGACAATGTATTCACGGTGGAGGAGCGCTCATGTGTTTGGATGATTGTCTGATGTGAATAAAATGGCACATGCTTTAATGAGAATAAATTCATATTTAATAATTATATCCTATTTATTACTTGATTATTTAAATCTCCTGTCTAAAAATAGTTGAAATGGTTTTGTCTTGCATTTTATCTCAAATTATGTCATTTTAAAAATGGGGAATTTAGCAGAAATAAGTTAATGCAGCCTCTTATTTACAGTAGGCTACTTGAGGTAAGCATGAAGCTGCTTGGTATAATTTTAATGCAACTGTATATAATAGGCTAATTTTACATATTTTAAAATGTGCTGCCAGAATAAATGCCCATTTGTGCTTTATTTCTCTTTCTTCTTTTTGTTCTTGTTTGTGGAGTGGTGATGAAATATTGTTCTTGTAAATACAAAATTTCAGCAAAAATGTATCTTTAAAATGTGTGCAAACTACAGCGAAGCTCAACACTTATCATACGGTGCTCCGCAGTGGCCAAAAAGGGTTTCAAAAGTGAATTTTGTATTAATCTCTTGTTATAAACTCAGAGATGTGGATTCGGACGGCAATTAAATTCCCACACGACCTTGGTGTTTGTCAAAAAAAAACAGTAGGTAATTCGGCCGGGGTTTTTTATGCTGGTGTTAGGAGAAAAACACTGACGTTCTGGGTTCAGAGGGCAATAACATCACAGACTACCCCCTGTAAATGGTGAAAATACCTTACGTCCCCCTGAGAAACAATTACCATTTGAATAGGACTAAATACACAGTTTGTTCTAAACCACTGTTTAATAAAAAAAAAAATAAAAATAAATAAAAAAGTTTAGTTTTCTCACCCTGCTGTACTGAACTGTGACTTCAAAACTGACGTACCAAACTGTCATTTTTGCACACCCTTACACCCCTACTATATATGGCCTATATATGCACAATCTCAGTCAGGCTTCCATCCAATTATTTTGATGCACATTTTGAGAATGTGCATAAGAAATCCTGAAAGGAAACAGCTGAAATGCGAAATAAAGTCTCAGAATTATAGACATTTAATGCACTAGATGCAGATTATCTTGAGTTTTGCGTGAAGTAAAATGTGAATGGATATAGTTTATTCGTATACTGATGATGATGAGTTGTGACCATTTGTGCATGTAAAACACCATGGCCCAACAAAAGGTCTGATCTTGGCACATCATCCTTCCAACATAGCCCTTGACATTCATATGGAATTCGAAAGTTTAAACTCTAGCCATATTAATTTGTGCATGGGCTCTTGCTGGAACAGAGGTTGCCACACTGCCGACTGGGTAAGCCCAGCTGTTTAAGCCCCATATAAGATATTTTATTTATTCTTCTGCATCTTCTCGCAACATTTAATAAAACAATGTCCAACAGCACAAATAACTCTCCCAAGCAATGGGCTCCATCATGACTAGAGGTTCCCTCAATGTGCATAAAATACTCGTAGTGGATGAAAATGTGCAACGATTCACCTTTTTTTTAGTTGAATATTCAGAAAATAACATACAAACTACAGGAAGGATGCAGTCTCAATATTGTCCAGCCTTGTAATTGCGAAGCCCCATTGTACATGTCTTCCTTATTTAACACCTGATTCAGATCTTCAGGCTAGGGAAATTAACAGAGTGTGTCAGATAAGAAAGAAATACAAAATGTGTAGTGCTGTGGGTCCCCAGGACCAGGATTGAAAAACCACTACCAAAGCTAATACACTGTATGACAAGAAGCACACTAAAAACAGTTCATGATTGATTCATTACCTGTCTGAAAACCCTAACAAAAGCACATGAGATTATGAATATGGAGGTGAGCTGAAAGTATGTGATGAAGCACAGCTGAAGACTCTTCATCCTCATCACTAGTTATGTTTCCATCACCCCGTTTTTATGCGCATTTTGAAGTATTGCATCAGAAACGAGCGATGGAAATGCCAAATTTTGGACTTGGGCGAAAAAGAGTTAATGCCAATTATGGGAAATGGAAATGCATTTACTGAATAAATTCTGACATAGCGTACATTAAACCCATGTGACTAATCATAATCAGCTGTTTCCACTGTTGGTGTTGTAACAGAAAACTTTGTTTGATTCCATTAAACTCAAATGACACTAATGTGCCTCCATGAACAGTGTTGGGAAACTATTATAAATTGTGTGCTTTGAATTCTGACTGAGATTATAAACAGTTTCCACATTGCTGTGCTTCTACTCCCTATTGTTTAGTGTGGCTTCAACTGTTTATATCCTTTCTTTTTCAATACCCATAAAAAAAATGTAATTATTTACACATTTGTGTATATAAATAAAAATAGGGTTATGGTTCCATAGATTAATTATTTTGAATCTCAACTACATGTAAATAGGTTTATTTTGTGATCCCATTAATAAATACTCACAGAGCTTTTCTGCAGTTCATCACAGCTGGCATCAGTCTCCATTTATTCTCATCTGATGTGTTGTAGTTCATGAGATCAAATTCATCCAGCACCTCTTCTGACATCTGAAGTATGTAGGCTATTGCTGAGCAGTGAGCAGGAGTGAGTTTCTTCTCTGAGACTTTGTCTGATTTCACAAATTCCTGAATCTCCCTGTACAGAGTCTGATCTTTGACTTCCAGCAGACAGAGGAACAAACTGATGGATCTGTCAGCTGAGAGACCGTAACTTTCTTTGATTTCATTTTTAATGTACTGTGTGGTTTCTTTAATGCTCTCTGAGCTAGTCTCTGTGTATGTCAGTAGATCCTGTAAGAGTTTCTGATTGGACTCCAGTGAGACACCCAGCAGGAACCGCAGAAAAAGATCCAGATGTCCATTTTCAGTCTGAAGGGTTTTATCGACTGCTGATGATAGTAGTGCGGACATGTTTTTCGTAGAGCTGTACTCATGTTTATCATTCAGAAACAACTGCAATGGCTCCATGTTCTTTGTCAGATGGCAGTAAAAGATATAGAATGCAGCAAGAAACTCCTGAATGCTCAGATGTATGAAGCAGTAGACTTTCCTCTGATGAATCGCAGATTCCTCCTTAAAGATCTCAGTGCAAATCCCAGAATACACTGAGGCGTCAGTGACGTCTATGCCACTCTCTCTCAGGTCTTCCTCATAGAACATGACATTGCCCTTCATCAGCTGTTTGAAAGCCAGTTCAGCAAGTTTTACAATCATTTCTCTGTTGGACTGCAGGAATTTCTCAGGATATCTCTCTTCATACTTCTGATTCTTCTTGTTGATCTGAATCAGGAGGAAGTGAATGTACATTTCAGTCAGAGTTTGAGGGATTTCTGCACTCAGATCTTCTTTCAAGAGCTTTTGAAGCACAGTGGCTGAGATCCAGCAGAAGACAGGAATATGGCACATGATGTGGAGGCTTCTTGCTCTTTTAATGTGTGAGATGATTCTTCTAGCCTGATGCTCATCACTGATTCTCTTCCTGAAATATTCCTCCTTCTGAGGCTCATTGAATCCCTGAATTTCTGTCAGACGGTTGATGTATTTGGAGGGGATCTGATTGGCTGCTGCTGGTCTGGAGGTGATCCAGATTAAAGCAGAGGGAAGCAGTTCTCTTTTCATGATGTTTGACATCAATACACTCACTGATGAAGTCTTAGTCACATCAGAAACTTTCTCACTGTCTTTAAACATCAGTGTGATTCTGCTTTCATCCAGACCATCAAAGATGAACACAACTTTACACTCCTCATAAATCTTTGAGTTCAGATCTTTAAGTTCAGGATGAAAGTCCAGCAGAAGTCTGTGAAGACTGTACTGATCATCTCGAATCAAGTTGAGATCTCGAAATGGAAGCACAAACATGAAATCTACATCCTGATTGGCTTTTCCCTCTGCCCAGTCCAAAACAAATTTATGCACAGAGACAGTTTTTCCAATTCCAGCAATACCTTTAGTAAGAACAACCTTTATTTTGTCCTTCTCATCACATCCTCGTTCAGGTAAGGCTTTAAAAATATCATTGCAGAAGATTTGAGTGTTTTGTGAATTCTTTATTCTGGGTGTTTTCTCCATCTGTAAAACCTCATGTTCTTCATTCACTCCTTCACACTCTCCTTCTATGATGTAGAGCTGTGTATATATATTGTTCAGGGGCCTTTGATTCTCTTTATGTTTGATTCCCTCAAATAAGCTCTCATACTTGTTCTTCATGCTGGTTTTGTGTAGATCTTTGACTTTATGAAGTTCATTATTTACTGATTGGTGACAATTCCGCTGCAGGCCTCCAGTCTGACCATTTCTATTCACACTGCAGAAACGAGAGCAACAACACAAAGGATAAATGAGAGCAAGACCATCTAGATAGAGTCATGTGAGTAATTTTCAAATCCAGCTCAGATACAACAAAAATCTTTTTTTAAATGCAGAATCTATCCTAGATAAGCAAGAAAAAGGGTAATACTTTATTTTGATGGTCCCCTTTAGGCCCTGTTTCTACCTGGTATTAAGATGTGTTTTGGTAAATTGGATCACAAGTGGATGACGCTAAATACACGTGTGAACAGGTTCTAGATGGCCGCTCAACTCAAAGTATGTGGAGAAGGCATAATCTCTCTTGGCACATAAATTGCCTAGAGATGATATCTGTATTTTTATCTCTAAGATAACTAAGATATCTCATAATCCCATATCTCAGACCAAGAGAAGCTTAATTTGCTTTGTCCAGCTAGGGCCTATGAGGCTTACATCCACCTGACTGCTCAGTGGCATAAGACTGACCAGCTGCTGGTTTGCTTTGGTT
Source organism: Chanodichthys erythropterus (assembly GCF_024489055.1). Classification (NCBI taxonomy): domain Eukaryota; kingdom Metazoa; phylum Chordata; class Actinopteri; order Cypriniformes; family Xenocyprididae; genus Chanodichthys; species Chanodichthys erythropterus. The sequence continues at coordinate 46,814,387 of NC_090228.1, forward strand.
CACCCAGGCAGGGTCTCTCAGCTTGTCAAAGCTATTTCTAAAGTTTATTAAATGTGCAACTTGCTTTCACCTCTGGTTGTGAGGGCCCATTCTACCAGGAGAGTGGCAGTTTCAAAGGTTTTATTGTCAAACGTTTCCTTCCAAGAAGTATGTGATGCTTGGGCTGGTCTTCCCCGCACACACTTATAAGGTTCTATAGCCTGGACCTGGACTATACTCCAGTGTCAAAAGTGCTCTCGTTGTGCCTGGAGAGCTTAACACTAGGACAGCCATTTGTCAGTATAGTGCTGTAGGTATTTCATTCCCCAGAGTGTGGACGCAGCATGGAGTTCCCTCGAAAGGGAACTATGAGTCATAACCTGAGACATTTACTCCATAATAATAGCATATTGGCAAGAAATCCAGTGAATATGTGTTTGCACTCCAGGGAGCATGAAAGGTTTCTATTTAAAACATAAATATATTTTACAGCTATCTATTTTACAGTGTTGAGCAATGCAATCGCAAACATATCTGTTGACTTCTTGAACAAAACAGATAGTGTTTAAGTTAGAATCCACTTACTCAGTGTTTGAGTTTTGTTTGGTGCTGAGTTCTGAGGTCTCTGTTTCACCACAGAAGTTTTCAGGTGGTCCCATGGATCCATCACTCTTCATAGATATATGGCTGGGGTCTGGAGATGCTGCTCTCTGGTTCTGGTAGTGAACAACGTCCTCCTCCTCCCTCTCCTCACTCATTCTCCTGTGAATTAAATGTGATTTTCAGCCATACCTTTACAAACACTGACAACATAAATGATGCATAAAAGAAAATTAATAAACAATATCATTCTATAATGCAGGGTTGCTGACTCACACATTTGCCGTGAGAAATGTGCATTCAGGGACTGCGCTGTCTTATGTATTTTTTGCGTTGTCTTGTTATGCGGAAGAGCATAAGAGTGGCAGCTTCAAAGGTTTTATTGTCAAGAGTTTCCTTCCAAGAAGTATGTGATGCTGTGGGCTGGTCTTCCCCGCACACACTTATAACGTTCTATAGCCTGGACCTGGACTATAGAGTTTCACACTAGGACAGCCATTTGTCAGTATAGTGCAGTGGGTTTTTTGTTCCCCATAACGTCAATGTTAGATGCAGCGTGGAGTTCACTCGAAAGGGAACTATGGTTACAGTCATAACCTGAGACATTTACTCCGTAATAATAGCATGCTGGCAAGAGATCCAGTGCATATGTGTTTGCACTCCAGAGAGCATGAAAGGTTTCTATTTACAACATAAATATATTTTACAGCTATCTATTTTACAGTGTTGAGCAATATAACCAATCCTAAACATATGTTGATTTCTTGAAAACAGATAGAAGTGTTGAAGTTAGAATCCACTCACTGAGTTTTTGAGTTTTGTTTGGTGCTGAGTTCTGCATCCTCTCGAATCCTATCATTATAACAAAGCGTAGACTTGATGTAAATAAATTATTTATTGTGCAGTGTAGACTGCTCCATTAATTAAAACAGAACTTTGTGAGATTGTGATTAACCAAGAGCCTTTTTTTGTGATTATAAAGAAAGCGTTCTTTGCATGCTTTCTGCAATGCCAAATCACACATGCAGTAGCCTGTTTGTTTTTCTATAAAAATTAACAGTGGTGTGTGAATGTAGATGTTTTAAGAACAATTAATTGGAAGCGTTTATGCTGGGATTTGTAGGTTGTGCAATGACAGGTAACTTGAATCAATTCAATCACTCCCTCAAAACACATACAATACTAATCAAACATCACCAGTAGTGTGAAACGTAATCAATGAACAGTCACTGAACTAATCGGATCCAACTATTAAGTGAAAGGACGCAAGTCACGGACACTCTTCATAGACACACAGCTGATACATAATGCCGTCTGATGATATTAAGAAAGTCACCTCAATAAATCAGATTCTCCCCCTTTATCATTGATGTTTAAGTTATAATTATTACCCTTGTCCCCAGTACTGTTTTTTTGTCTCACCTGGGGTTAAAGGTCTCTGTTTTACCACGGAAGTTTTCAGGTGGTCCCATGGATCCATCACTCTTTCTAGAAACAAGGCTGGGGTCTGGAGATGCTGCTCTCTGGTTCTGGTAGTGAACAACGTCCTCCTCCTCCTTCTCCTCACTCATTCTCCTGTGAATTAAATGTGATTTTCAGCCATACCTTTACAAACACTGACAACATAAATGATGCATAAAAGAAAATTAATAAACAATATAATTCTATAATGCAGGGTTGCTGACTCACACATTTGCCATGAGAAATGTGCATTCAGGGACTGCGCTGTCTTATGTATTTTTTGCGTTGTCTTGTTATGCGGAAGAGCATAAGAGTGGCAGCTTCAAAGGTTTTATTGTCAAGAGTTTCCTTCCAAGAAGTATGTGATGCTGTGGGCTGGTCTTCCCTGCACACACTTATAACGTTCTATAGCCTGGACCTGGACTATAGAGCTTCACACTAGGACAGCCATTTGTCAGTATAGTGCAGTGGGTTTTTTGTTCCCCATAACGTCAATGTTAGATGCAGCGTGGAGTTCACTCGAAAGGGAACTATGGTTACAGTCATAACCTGAGACATTTACTCCGTAATAATAGCATGCTGGCAAGAGATCCAGTGCATATGTGTTTGCACTCCAGAGAGCATGAAAGGTTTCTATTTACAACATAAATATATTTTACAGCTTTCGATTTTACAGTGTTGAGCAATATAACCAATCCTAAACATATGTCGATTTCTTGAAAACAGATAGAAGTGTTGAAGTTAGAATCCACTGAGTTTTTGAGTTTTGTTTGGTGCTGAGTTCTGCATCCTCTCGAATCCTATCATTATAACAAAGTGTAGACTTGATGTAAATAAATTATTTATTGTGCAGTGTAGACTGCTCCATTAATTAAAACAGAACTTTGTGAGATTGTGATTAACTAAGAGCCTTTTTTTGTGATTATAAAGAAAGCGTTCTTTGCATGCTTTCTGCAATGCCAAATCACACATGCAGTAGCCTATGTTTGTTTTTCTATAAAAATTAACAGTGGTGTGTGAATGTAGATGTTTTAAGAACAATTCATTGGAAGCGTTTATGCTGGGATTTGTAGGTTGTGCAATGACAGGTAACTTGAATCAATTCAATCACTCCCTCAAAACACATACAATACTAATCAAACATCACCAGTAGTGTGAAACGTAATCAATGAACAGTCACTGAACTAATCGGAACCAACTATTAAGTGAAAGGACGCAAGTCACGGACACTCTTCATAGACACACAGCTGATACATAATGCCGTCTGATGATATTAAGAAAGTCACCTCAATAAATCAGATTCTCCCCCTTTATCATTGATGTTTAAGTTATAATTATTACCCTTGTCCCCAGTACTGTTTTTTTGTCTCACCTGGGGTTAAAGGTCTCTGTTTTACCACAGAAGTTTTCAGGTGGTCCCATGGATCCATCACTCTTTCTAGAAACAAGGCTGGGGTCTGGAGATGCTGCTCTCTGGTTCTGGTAGTGAACAACGTCCTCCTCCTCCCTCTCCTCATTCATTCTCCTGTGAATTAAATGTGATTTTCAGCCATACCTTTACAAACACTGACAACATAAATGATGCATAAAAGAAAATTAATAAACAATATCATTCTATAATGCAGGGTTGCTGACTCACACATTTGCCATGAGAAATGTGCATTCAGGGCCTGCACTGTCTTATGTATTTTTGCGTTGTCTTGTAACAAGACAACAAAAATAATTGCGAAATACGCTCATAGGATTTTCCGACCTGTACAAGGCATGTTGTTTTGTCTAACACAGATATTCTTGAGTGGACTGATCTAAAGTGGCAAAATTCTGCACCAATCAAATGTCTTCCTGTGCTTTACAAAGTGATTATATCCCTCAAAGACCTCAACAACCAGACAGACAATATGAAGAAACAGAAAGAACATGAAGAGTGATTGTGCCATGGAAATGTTCTATTTGGCCAGTGAATTTCACAGTGTCACAGGGCAGGCAGGTGATAATTAGATTAATTAAATATGTCCGCTGTGGCATGAAGAACCTCTGTCACTAACATCTCTTATGAAACCCACTAAAATATAATTCTAGGAGTAAAGGTTATGTACTTTCATATAATATTATTTTAGCTTTTTTATAGTCTCTAAATCAGAGCTGAAGTGTTAATTGAGTGTAAAGCTCCATATATTGGTAAGAAGAAAATGTGTGCATACATAATACTTTAAGAGAACTCAAATTAGCTGGATGATGACATCACTCTTTTCTGCAGAGCTGCTTTAAAGCTGAATTTAATTTATTTTATAACTGATGAACTTTACACAGTTATTGAACCGAAATTAGTCAACACTGAACTGATTTCAACTGAATAATGACTGTTTTCAATTGTTATATACTATATAACAGTCTTTATTGTACAAAGCACTATTTAAAAAATGGTGACATAACTTGAATAAGAATGCTACTATACCAAAAGTTTGATTGCTAAGCGCATCTGTAAAATGTGGTTCTTTTCCACTGGCTGTGAGGTGAAGACAACATAAAAAAAAGCTACACTTTGTTTTGAATAGGTGATCTCTAGTGGCGAAAAAACTACATATTGTAGCTTCTTATGTGTAGTGTACTAATTATTTATCAAAAATATATTATATTATTAACAGTGACTTTAGTGCATCATATATATGTCACTTTGCTCACAGCTGATTGGTCCAGTTTTAGTTTATAATCTCTTACCCAAAATAAAACCTGTTCCAGAGAATGTTAGCCATGTAACGTGAAAAAAAAAAAATGTTGAAATACCTGTTTGAAACTAAACACAAGAGTTTTCTCAAACTTATCTGTGTAGTCATTGAAACCAGCTACATTTGATAGGCCACAGCTAATTTTCACCTTCATTTGAACAAAGTGCCCATAAGACAGTATATTATACAGGTCTTTTCAGGGCTGTGAAAAGAACCCAGAAGTGTTGTCTTTGAGTATTTGTTTGTACACTGCAAAAAAATGCTTTTCTTATTTTGTCTTGTTTACAGTCTAAATATCTAAAAATTCTTAAAACCAGATGCTCTTACTTAACAAGTAAAATTACAAAAGATATTTTTTACTTTTTTTTGTTTGTTTGTTTGTTTGTTTGTTTTCTGGGAGAAAAAAAAAATCAAAATGAAGTGAGTTTTTGCTTTGACAGGAAACAAGAAAAATACAGTAAGAAAAGCATTTTTTGCAGTGTAAACAGTAACCTCATCTATTGTACTCTTCACTACTAAGCAGAGGAGAAAACATGATGGTAGATTAGTAACAAAACATGTAAGGAATTATATCTACGCCCTGTTTTCTGGGAAGGACCCAACCAACCGGTGGCTCAAACACTGGGGGAAATAGGTTATAAGTAAGTGTTGAACTTGATATGAATGTTGAGAAAAACCTTATTTAAACCTGTACTGACTCAAATTTCACAGAAATGTATATAATTCATTATATAATAAACATCTATTCATTAATTGTGCCTGACGCCTTGCAGTAAACTCTTAATTGAGTTTGACTGTAAATATATACCAAATACACATACAGGCATGTGAATGTTTGTTTGAATATATTAGTAAGGGTGTCTCATAGACTTCTATTGTTTTTATATCAGGTTAATGATATTTTCTGTCATTAGCGGACCTCGTATGAACGGGAAACCGCCAGAAAAGAAGATATTCTCTACTTCCTCACTGGACCCCGAAATATAATCCTCACACAAACCTGTGCAAAACACTAAATGTAAATAGAAACATGATTTGGACGAGTTATAAGTCTTTTCATCTAGTGAGGTCCAACTCCCTAGTCGGTGTTTAGCAGTTTTCACAATATTTGTGAGGTAATATTTAAATAATAAGGACATTTTGGACCTCACAAGTATAGTTATACCTGAACACACACATCAAATGTCAAGACATTTAAATGACAACATTATGAAAGTTATGAGTTAAGTTATGACTTACCAAAAAACTTGAACTTGTAAGCTTTGGTTTACAGCAATCTTATATGATGTCTTATCAGAGAAAGATTCTAACTGCTGGTTTCGATTTCTTTTACCCGTGACTGTGAAGGATCAAATAACAAGTATCATCCCAAACATGATTGGCCTATCCTGAGAGCAGACACTTGTGATTGGCTCATAACAGATACATGACTGCATTACTCGTCACCTTATTTAATCTTCATGCATACTTACCCACATCCTTACATAAATACCAGTTAGACCAGTTTTATTGTGTGGAGAGTACAAAAAAAAGTCTTGTTAGAACCTGGAATGCCTCATATTCAAAGTGAAGACATTGCCAGCCAATAATAATACAAACTTGCTTATCTATGAAGTACAAATGTGCTTGAATTTGTCAAAATGTTTACTGAGATCAAGTTGGCTTGATGTTTGATAACATTTAGCCTTTAAAAACTTTAACAAATCATGAATGTTTTTGGATAATAGCAAAGAAAGTTTTTTTTTTCTTCAATAAATTGTTTTAAAATGTAGAAGAGAACACAATGTTGTGTAGGCCTATCCGCCTAATTTTACAATGCAGATATAAGCTATTTTCTGTAAATGTGCGAGATTTCTGATTCATTAGCTGCCATTTGTGAATAGAGAAATAAAGTGCAGTAAGCTGTAAAACTATTTGCGTTACAAAACAGTGTGTTTATAACTACAACAATATCTTAATGTAATATAAGAAACACCATTCTGAAATATCAGACAGCATAATGAGCTGTTTCAGCTAAAAATTATGAGAAGTGGATGACACCGGAAACCTTGCGCATTCAAGTAACAAATGGTTGTGCGCTGCTCTTACATTAAAAATAAGGTGGATATACTTCAATCTGCCTTGATTTATAGCAACCCATAGATTTTTATAATGAAATGATGGAGGATAGGGACGTCTACAAAATACAAAACAAAGAGAATTGCATGAACTAAAGTAATAATGATACTAAAACAAAATAGCAAAATTTAAATCATATAAACTGTATTTTAAAGATGATTTTGGAAAATCCAAATAAGCTTTATAGATCTTTATTAAAAAGAAAAAAAGAAAAAAAAACATACTGTTTTCCATAAGACACTAACAGTTTTCAGGTGGTAGACAATTAAGGTCACAGTTCTAATAACTAAGGACAGTGAAGTGACCTTCTACTGACTTTGAAAAACACCATTTTTTGGTAAATTATCATTTATAAAATGTTGCGCAGAAACTGTCCTAAATTTGATCCTACATTTCTACAATGTGCTCACGTGTGATTCATAAAATGAACGTACACACAGAAAACGAGCATATCTCTTTCAGATGTGAAATCTATAAATCGCAAATGATCTTGAACTTGCACGCAGCTGAATGGTTTCAGTTCTCTGCATTGTAAACAACACCTAAGTAATGTCATTTACATATAAATGATCACCAGTCATCATCCAAATCCCTGGCGAGCTGCAGGAATATCTTAGATTTCCAAAAACCTGCAGTAATCTGACCAGGAAAAGTGCGTACGTCCAGATATAATGTGTCCAAATGATAAAAAGTAGAAATAATTTTAATATCTAGTATTTAGTTTTCAGCAATGTTCACAACATTCAAGAATTCATAAAATTTCCACATAGTCCATTTGACCTGAACAAAACATCAATTTTCATAACAAATGGTTCATAACATAGTTGACTGAATTAGTGGACAACGTATTAATACTATTCTTTTTATACATGTATAATTAAAAAAACATTCACAAAATGTCAACATTTTCTCTATTTTTTTCCCCTTTAAATCCTACAAGAATATGACTTTGACATGCACAGAAATCGTATATTCATTTTAACAGTTTGTTGCAAAATATTGAAATTTACAACAAAATATTTTTCATTCCCAATTGCTGAAGTAGGCAGTCAATAGTCTCAGCCTCAGATATCACGCCCACGGACTGTTGGCTGAACGTCTGATGCATATGGCACACTTATCTGGCACACTTATTCAAAGAAATGTATTCAGTTTTGAATACACTTGAGAGGGAGTAAATGACGACAGGATTTTAATTTTTTGGGTGAACTATCCCTTTAACATAGCAAAGATCTTCGGCAGCTCTGCGATAGTTGTTGATTTGTGTTGAGTTGTTGTAATAGTGTGTTCACTGCTCTCTTACCATAGTATTTTTATTTAATATTGACCTGTATATTGACCTGTTAAATCTACGATTATATATACAATTTAATTATCAATATTTGACCTTTGTTATGAAATTGTTACAATGTACCGTGATAGTAATTTCAGGATTTTTCATCTATCATTTACAATCAAATCAGGATAAATTGTTTTTTCACATGAAAAGGACACACATTCAATCCCATATGCTTTCTTTTATTTGTGATCACAAGGGGCTGCTTATGTATTTTACATCTGCATGCTAAATTAGTATACTGTCTAATTAAAAACAAAACTGAAAGAATAAAATAGATCACTTGGAATTTCAGTGTGGTCTAAAACAATGGTTGCCAACCTGGGGAACACTTTTTTGGTCGAATACGGATACAAAAAATTGAGTGGGACATCGAAGAATTTGAAATAAATTATGAGGAAGGCTTTAATAATGGAACTTCCACATGGTTTTAGGAGGAGTTGAAGTGCAGAAGTGATGGAGGGAATGAGCAGATTGTGTCTGATGAGGACGAAAAGTATCATAGTGATGCATGCACTGACACTATTGATGATTTTAGGTGTTCTCTCGCTGACTGGGTATCTTAGTTTAGCATTTCCCTGATTGCACTGTATGCCCTGCTCTGCATTCTACAAGTTCACCATCCCTCTATGCTAAAAGATGAATGAACATTACATAAAAAATAAAACAACATAGAAACATTATCAGGTCAATAATTCACTACTTTGGAAAACTGATGGAATACTGTTGAATAATCTGTGGTCTTTTGTCCCAGATATACATGTCTTTAGATTAGAACTGGATGTTAATGGTCTACCACTGTACAAGAACAATAGTTTTGGACAATTCTTGCTATGTTGCAGGGGTACAGCAAGAAACCTCAAAAACCAAAGTCTCTGTCTGAGTCATATTGATCCTATGGCTCCGCCTCCAGCTTCCGAGCCCATCACTCCACCTCAGCCGGCATATTTTCGACCTTTTTTCTCTTTCTCTTTTGGCCAAAAACCGAAAATGCCATTTTTGGCCGATAATTGTTCCCTAATTTACATGCTAGCCTTCTTCCTCATCTTCTTCTTGAACCGAACCGTGACAGTTACTCATTACTCTCTAATTTGATTTTGTTCACTTGTTTATGTGTCCTTTGTACCTCGTTTGTCAGTTTAGTTTGTTCTTATTTCTGTGAAGTCTGGTTTGTGTTATCTCTTTGGTATATTTATATGTTCTGAGAAATTATGGATTACACTGCAAAAAATGCTGTTCTTACTTAGAATTTTTGTCTTGTTTTTAGTCAAACTATCTTAAAGTTCTTAAATCAAGAAGCATTTTCTTGGCAAGTACAAATTATTTTCTTGTTTTCAGGAAAAATAAGTCAAAATTAAGTAAGTTTTTCATTAAAACAAGCAAAATAATCTGCCAATGGGGTAAGCAAAATAATCTTAATCCAAACTGAAAACAAGATTATATATCTTATTCTTGGTTTTGGTCCTGAAAACAAGAAAATAATTTTTACTTGTCAAGAAAATGCTTCTTGATTTAAGAACTTTAAGATATTTTGACTAGAAACAAGACAAAAACTCTAAGTAAGAACAGCATTTTTTGCAGTGTAATAAAGACTGTTTGAGTGAATCTCCTTCATCATTTGTTGACCAGCATAACATGACAGTATCACATGAACAGCAATCAGTAGATGCAGCAAGAGCACAGAGGGAACTTTGTGTTGGCTTTTAAGTTCTACAGAGGTCACACCCCTGGAGTTTTGGCTTGACCAATGAGAGAAAGTTCATGAAAAACAACTTTCAAGAGGAAAGTTCCTTTGTTTGCTGTCTCATTTGATTGGAGTAAGATAGCAGTTTGTGCCCATTTTTACTCTGATAAATCTAACAAACACACACTGCATACTATGAGAAGGAGATGTCCACCAAAGAGTCATTACTCAACAATTATTTTGATAGGAGACACATTCTAGATGGGGCTACCTTATCTAGCAGTTCTATATTCTGGCATGCATAACACTATACAATATACAAAAACACAATATACAAACAGTAGTAATACACAAAATGTACTGGAGAAATGCATGTTCATTCATTAGACCAATTTGTCAATGAATTATTATTCAATTCCTATGGGACTGCATGCCTGTTTCTTGTAGCCTGTACTGTTCTCTCATTGGGAGCAATTACTGTCCAAGTGTATTTGAAATGTATGAGTGAAGCAAAAGGGGTGGTAATTCTCAGTGGGGAAAACAGACATATATACAACCTGGTCTCATAGGAGAGACGTACCAGTGGGCACGTTTTCGCGAGACACAAAATTACGTACCGACGAGTACGTCTCGCTGCAGTTTCCGACAGAAACGAACGCTAGAGGCCGGTAAAACGTCGATAAGCGCTTTTGCTCGTTTTCACGCACGGTTTCGACGCCGGCCGGGGTCGGATTATGGATTCGTAAAGACTCGTTTCGCTTTTTTTGGCCTTGACCAAGCTTGCTCGGTAGCTCGGCCGATACGGAGTTGGACTTACGGCGAGGAGTCGACTCCCCCTGCCTGGGTACGAATCCCGTGAAAGGCGACTGACTGGGGCAAAAAAAAAGAAAGAAAAAAGAGCTCAAAGAGAGATCTAAACGAGCTGAAAAACGGACGCTTCTTACGTCACGTTTGCTTTTGTTAACACTATCGGGTAGGTTTAGGCGTAGCGTCGGTGGGAAGTTATTTTAAAACGCAACGGAGCGCAAATGTCAAATCGAGAACCGCGGCGATTCGTCTAAAAAGCAAGGTCATAAAAACGTACCGCATTCACCCTATTATCTGCTCCGGCAAAAAAACAAAAAAACAAAAAAAAAAAAACACGCTTTTGGCGCCGCTCAGTGGACATTTCAGAGCGAAACTGCAGCGATATGTACTCACTGGTACGTATTTCGCGACTCGCGTGTCGCGACCCCACGGGTACGTTTTCGTCATGAGACCAGGTTGCATATATACCATTCAGATACATCAAAACAGTTTTACTGATCCAGAACAAACCCAAAAGCCAGGATAGAGCGGTTGAGTGAATGTGGTCTGGACTGTGTGGATGAGGCTCATTGTGTCTCCAGAGACACTGTAGAAGGACAGAGTTCCTGCACTGTGATCCACATACACTCCTATTCTACTGCTGGACACTACAGGGAGATCAGTTACTATGTTATTGTGTCTGAATGAGTATCTGGAGGAAGAGCAGTTCAAACTCCAGGACTGATCATTACGTCCAAACACACACTCATAACCCTCACCCTTTCTGCTGATGCTCTTATATGACACTGATATAAACACACACCTTCCACTCCACTCAATCTCCCAGTAACAGCGTCCACACACACTCTCTCTACACAACACCTGATGATGCACATCAAATCTGTCTGGATGATCAGGATACGGCTGCTCTTTGTTAGTGTAAGTAATCACTCTGTTCCTCTCAGACAGATGGAGGCGTTTATTCACTGTGTTTGGATCCAGAGTGAGCTGATGGGAATCTGATGGAGAGAAAACACGTCAGGATCATTAATTATGAATATATCTTATCTTTTAATGTAGCTGAATTCTTTGGCATTTGTTTAAAGTTATACTATGTAACTGTGTTGATAAACAAAGCTGCATGTCTTGCAAAACAACATTGTAGTCGGAGCTACTAGTTTTTGTCTATGAAGAGTCACGCAGGTACTGGGCTACTCTGCAGCTGTTGGTGAACCACTTGGTCTAAAATAGTCAGAATATAAATACTTATGATAGGCCATAGTGATTTATGATAAGACAAAAAAAACACGGTTTGGAAAATAGTTGGTTACACTTTATTTTAAGGTGACGTAGTTACATTGTACTTACTCAAATAAGTACTGAGTAATATTAATTAACTACATGTACTTACTATAGAGTTACAGTTAGGGTTTGGTTTAGGGTTAGTTACCTGTAATTATGCATAATTTACTGTTATTACATAGTAAGTACATGTAGTAACGTGTAATAAATCACCTTAAAATAAAGTGTTACCAAATAGTTTCATGATGTATTCACTCAGTATGTACATTTTGAATACAAACAAGTTACATAGTGTACATTTAATGTATCAGCAGTGTTTTACTACAGCTTACCAGATATCCTGTGCATTTACATGATCAATTATAAAACTCTTTTCATTCTCATATATTCCTTCACCTTCTATGAGAAGAACACTCAGTGTATTTTCCTGCTTGTTTTCTTAGGTACTTACATTGTAGGAAGTCATTCCTGATCCTGGGAACAATGTTGGTGAAAGTAACTGGAAATCAGAAGACACGAACAGTGTGATTGTCATAAGAGAAAATGGTCACTGCGTCTATTCCTAAAACATTTTAATGTTATGTTCTACATGATATGTGGTGATGGAGGACTCTCTAGGGCATTACTTCTGTCAGAGATCTTTTTGAGCTCCTCTCTGCAGAAATCCTCCAGTTTGTCTTTCAGTTGACAGACAGATTCTCTCACACCATCAAAAGAGAAGAGAGAATTGAAGGGATTGTTGGATACATCTGTGGATTTAGGAGGCGCTGAGAGAGACTGGAAACTCTACAAAAAAACAGAAATCAAAATGCATCATCTCCACACTCCACACCCAATAATCTGCACTGCTATGAGATTTGTGTGGCTCTTGTTGACTTATCTTTAGTAACTCCATCCAACACTTTCACAGCATCAGCTACATTCTTCTCATATTCATTATTATACATGCCAATTGATGACATTCTCAATATTATTAACTTATCTCTTATTATCTATTATTAACATCCCAAGAACTTTCAAGTTGGTGGTTATTAAGCCACTCATTAAGAACCAACAACTAGACCCTAGTAAATTAACAAATTTTCAGGTTTCAGGCTACATCATAGCACTGAGACTACATTTGTTAAATCTAGAAATTACTTGCTTCTAGCATCCGACCAAGGCTGCATTTCATTGCTAGTTTTATTTTATCTTAGTGCTGCTTTTGAAACCATAGATCATGACAGATATCATGATAGATTACAAAACTAGACTAAAACTTGTTTACCAGCAGCCATATCACCCTGTAGCCCAAGACTGGTTGCCCACTGAAGCTAAGCAGGGCTGAGCCTGGTTAGTACCTGGATGAGAGACCTCCTGGGAAAACCAGGTAGCTGCTGGAAGAGGTGTTAGTGAGGCCAGCAGGAGGTGCTCACCCTGTGGTCTGTGTGGGTCCTAATGCCCCAGTATAGTGACAGGGACACTGTACTGTAACAAGCACCATCCTTCGGATGAGACGTTAAACCGAGGTCCTGACTCTCTGTGGTCATTAAAAATCCCATGGCACTTCTCGTAAAAGAGTAGGGGTGTAACCCCGGTGTCCTTGGCCAAATTCCCTCCATAGGCCCATACCAATCATGGCCTCCTAATAATCCCCATCCATTGAATTGGCTCTTTCACTCTCTCTCCTCTCCACCTACAGCTGGTGTGTGGTGAGCGCACTGGCGCCGATGTACTGTGGCTGCCGTCGCATCATCCAAGTGGATGCTGCACACTGGTGGTGGATGAGGAGAGACCCCTGATATGATTGTAAAGCGCTTTGGGTGTACAGTAGTACATAGGAAAGCGCTATATAAATGCCTCATTCATTCATTTATTCATTCATTCAACTACACTGTTATTTAGACATGGGCATTAAGATAGTTTAGATCTGTGGTTTTCAGTATCAGTACTCCCACCAACTCTACTCCATGTATTTTTCTGCACAAGGCCCGTGCATCCAGGACGCGATCATCCAAGGTCTCCTTCACTGTGGCACTGTGGATCCTGGGTGCTTCAGGAGTAGAAAGAGCAAACCAGGCCGCAGGCGAGGACCTCTCCCCCTCAGCCGCCCCTTATCTTCAAGATTTTCACCTGGAATCACTTCGTCCCCCTTCGCAAGACATGACCATCAGAGACTACATTGTCTGGCACATCCACACTACCTTTGCTAAAGGTAAGGTACACAATTCCTGCTTTCCTGGTACTCACATTATTGATGTCACTGTGCAGGTACCCGTGATCCTGAAGGGTAACAAGAGTATCAGAGCTGCACGTGGGGGTATGCTTGTTTGGTCCGCTTTTGTTGCACACCCGAGTGCTGCATTCACACCTGCCCAAACGAACCACGCCAAGGGGGGCAACAAATTCTAGTGCGATTCAACCAAACTAAATGAGGCAGGTGTGAAAGCACCCTAGATCTCTGTTACCTGTAGGAAATGGATGTTATCCTGTGTGTGTGAAAGCTGCTCCAGCTCAGCGTCTCTCCTCCTCAGATCATTGATCTCCTGCTCCAGTCGCTCCAGTCGTCCTTCAGCTTGAATCACTGCAGCCTTTTCCTGATCTCTGATCCGCTGTGTGACCTCAGAGCGGCTTCTCTCAATGGAGCGGATGAGCTCAGTGAAGATCCTCTCACTGTCCTCCACTGCTGTCTGCGCAGAGCGCTGTTAGGACACACATCACAATCACACAGTGGCTTCAGTGGGACTGAAAGAGGAGAGTCCTGACTGAGACTTTTTAAACTTCTCTTCGTCTCACCTTATGAGACTCCACAGCCTCTCTCAGCTGTCGAAGGTCTTTCTGTCTCTGCTGGATCCTCTGCTGGAATGACCTCTGTGTCTCCTTCAGCTGTTTCTGGAGGAAAAAACAATAACAGTAAACATCACATAAAAATAAACCAAAAACCTTTTTGTGAACAACTGAATGCATCCAATAAAATTAGGGAGGTTTAAAGGCAGGAGCACACCAAGGTGACCCTGACAAACTAGTGGAGACGAAAGCAGACTGCGGGATTGGCTCACGTCGGCAGCATCTGGGTCCAAAGTTGCCCTGACACACCAAAACAAACGCTCGACAGCCGACGGCCAAGTAGCACGTCCGTTCTGCGCCTGCGTAAGATGAAATGCCTTTCCGTACCAGCAGGTGACAGTAGCAAAACAGCCAGAATAATCAGAGGGCCTGACGGACCAATGAGCTCAGCCCAAAAAAAAGAGGCGATGAGGACCAACTTCAGCCGACGGTGAGGAACACACTGAGAAAACTTAGTCGGCTGACGAACAAAAACTGTCCGACGGCCGACCGTCGGCTTGGTGCGTTCCTGCCTTAACTTATTTAGTCTGAAACGGAAATGTTTTTCCTTTTGCGTTTTTTGTGTACAGACAATGCTGTTAAAACGAATTTTGTAGTTTACACAGAGAAAATAGCAGTATAGTTTTCAAAAATTTGTAGCCTACTTTGAAACGCGTTTTCAAAAGGTCATTGACATGTTAATGAACGGCCAAAACACGTAAAAAGTTTTCCGTTTTCATTAAAAATAGTGTCCAATGGGCCCCTTAATGAATAGAAAGTGACTCATGTGTCCGTCACTGTGGCTAACCTGCATCAAGCCCAACAAGACCCATATTTTCTGCTCAGTACTGTAACTCTACTTGCAGCTACACTTATGCTATGCAGCATCGCCGAAGTGTGCAGTGTGAATGGTGTTGCCTGTTAATAAATGTTGCAACAAACACGTGAAACATGTGAATGTGTCATCATTATTTCATCACTGTCTAGTTCATAGTTCATACCTGTTTCTCTGTTCTCTGTGCTGCAGCTGATACAGTGTCGTGGTTTTTATGTTCATCCATCGTACACAGCACACATATACATCAAGGAGCTTGTCGTGTTTCGGGCAGATCATCTCCTGCAGTCGTCCAGTGGCTTCAGTCAGATTGTGTCTCTTTCCTTTAAACAAACTCTCATGTTGTTCAAGGTGATTCTGACAGTAAGAGTTCAGACACACCAGACAGGACTTGACGGCTTTGTGTTTTCTTCCAGTACAAACGTCACACTGCACATCTCCAGCTCCAGCGTAACAGTCAGTAGGAAGTTTAGTCTTCTTCAGTTTCTCCACCACTTCAGCCAGCATGGTGTTTTTACATAAAGCAGGTCTTGGACTGAAGGTCTGTCTGCACTGAGGGCAGCTGTAGACTCTCATCTGATCCTCCTGATTCCAGTAGCCTGTAATACAGATCTTACAGTAACTGTGTCCACAGTGGATGGTCACTGGATCCTTCAGGAGATCCAGACACACTGAACACATGAACTCATCCTGAGAAATTCTGGCTTCTGCCATTTTACTGCATGAATACAGAGATACAAAAGCTCATCTACACTTATTCTCTTTCTTTGAACAGATGATTCCTGTTTCCTGGTTCTGTGTTTGAGTAATGTGTGTAAAACAGGTTTGTCTGCAAGTCTCTAAAGCCTTGTTCCTCATTCCTGCTCTTGAAGAGACTAATTTCTGCAGAGTTCAGTTTTAACCTTGCTCCCACACACCTGGCTGTTAATGCAAAGATCTTTATTAGTTGATCAAAGTGTGTTCAATTACAGTTGGATAAAAACTCTGTTGTGTCAGGAATAGGAATGAGGAACCCTGCTGTAAAGTCATAGAACATAAAACATCCACTAGATGCCAATGTCAGACAGAAACTCAAAGAATTACAGAGAAGTAGATCAACACCCTTAATAACTGCAGTAATACTACATCCTAATTACTAACTGTACTGCAGGACTGAAAACTCCAGGGGCCTCATAAACTTTCCATAGATTTCATCCTAAAAGTGTGTGTACACAAAAAAAAGCTAGATTTTGTGTATGCACAAAAGCTTTCAGACTTATAAAACCATGCGTACGCCAGAATCTGCGCAAAATTCTCTTTATAAAACCCAGTCAGCAGAAGATTGTGTATGTGTGTCTCCTTCCTGAAATAACCACATATAGAGCAACGCCTAATTTTACCATGTACAACGTCATCTGCATATAATTTCCATGCATATTCCCATCCGTGTGAACAGTACAAAGGCTATGGATGTGCTGTCACAATACATTGCTAAAAGTCATTCAGTAGCCTATCCTTGCCATGTTTTAGAATAAATAAATCAAAATATATATAAAATACATTTCAGAGAAGATTTATTCTCAATCTTTTCCACTGACCAAACAGTATTTTTAATTGCTTTAAAGGAAGGACCTTTTTTTGAAAATAGGCTCATTTTCCAACTCCCCTAGAGTTATACAGTTGAGTTTTATCGTTTTAGAATCCATTCAGCCGATCTCCGGGTCTGGCGGTACCACTTTTAGCATAGCTTAGCATAGTTCATTTAATCTGATTAGACCGTTAGTATCTCGCTCAAAAAAATGACCAAAGAGTTTCGATATTTTTCCTATTTAAAACTTGACTCTTCTGTAGTTACATCATGTACTAAGACCGACGGAAAATGAAAAGTTGCGATTTTCTAGGCCGATATGGCTAGGAACAATACTCTCATTCCGTCGTAATAATCGAGGAACTTTGCTGCCGTACCATGGGTGCAGCAGGCGCAGTGATATTATGTAGCTAAACCTTTTTTCGCAAAAAAAAAAAAAAAAAAAAAAACAACCTTGGATGGAAACCTGGCGATACAAAATGCCAAAGCTGCCGTAAGATCAGCATACCCGGAAAATTACCATGGTTTGGCATATGACAATATTATTCACTAAAACATACTTCAACTCTTTCCATTCAAAATTATATATATATATATTTTTTTTTTTATAATATTATTATATATTATATTATAACTGTTTCATTAACATCACATACCTCACATGAATTAAAACAGACTGAGAAATCAGAAAAACACATGAAATGGAGCAGAGCAAACAACTGTGTGAGTGTGATGTCTGTCCAGAGACACATGCTTTAAACACACACTAAATCACTGCATCATCTCAGTGTTTAGTGTCTGAATCTCTCAGTCCTCAATCTGAACTTTACAGATGTAACTTGGCAGTCAATGTGATTCACCATGTGCAAAGATTTATTGAAGAACACTGTGCAGCTCTTACATTAAGGAGACATTTAAAAGATACTTTCAGTAATATATTTTTTTTTATCTGATCAAATAAAGCACAGGAAAGTAAAACAAACAAAAAACAATAAAAATACAACTACTGCAAAATTGAGAAAAATAAGAAAATAATGAACATATGAAAGGTTAGCATTAGCATATAATGTCATGGTAGTCCGAAATCAAACAAGACTTTTCAAAGAAAATAGTGTTACATTTATCAAATGACACTATTTCCAAAATATGCATATACTGACCGGGAACATTAAAACATGTTAAAATTTTGGATACTGTCACACCAGTACAGTATGAACCTAAGAATGGCCACCCAATATTGTCAGAAACTTCAACACGGCTTGATTAATAGGTTCCCATTGTACATGTCATGTCAAAAGAGGTTGTTAAATCTGATACAAAGACACAGCGGAATCATTGTAAAAACCAAATCCAGCATAGAGGGGTTCAGTGAATGAGGTGTTGAATGTGTGTAAGTGTGTGAGTGTGTGTGTGTCAGAGACGCTGTAGAAGGACAGAATACCGGCTGACCAGTCCAGATACACTCCTACTCTATTAGATATAGATGAAGAGGGAGGAATCTTTGTGCTGTTAGCCTTATTATTATGCCAGGAAGTGTAAATTGTATCACAACAGTAAAGATTCCAGGACTTGTCATTGAG
Source organism: Chanodichthys erythropterus (assembly GCF_024489055.1). NCBI lineage: Eukaryota > Metazoa > Chordata > Actinopteri > Cypriniformes > Xenocyprididae > Chanodichthys > Chanodichthys erythropterus. The sequence continues at coordinate 46,833,166 of NC_090228.1, forward strand.
TCCAAACCGACAGTCAATCCCACCTTTCCTCCTGATTCCTTTATATGTCACTGCTATATGACCCCAGCCTCTCAATTCAACCTCCCAGTAACAGCGTCCAGTCAGACTCTCTCGACACAGAACCTGCTCATAGTTCTCAAATCTCTCTGGATGATCAGCATACGGCTGTGGCTCTTTTATACATGTTGCATTTCTGTTCTCCTCAGACAGAATGAGATGAGTGTTTGCTGTGTTTGGATCCAGTGTGAGATTACAGGCATCTGAACACAATAAGAGAGAACACATCATCTTTGATAGTGGTTCTCTTCTCTGGCCCCCGAGGTCCACTTTCTGGCAGACTTTACCTCCAACCTTGATTAAACTCACCAAAATTATAGTAAACCAAAAGATCTAGTTAGTTTGTTCAAATTTATTTAATTTAGGTTGTAGCTTAAATCTGCAGGAAAGTTATCAAGGATCTCAAAGGCCAGAGATGAGAACCCCTGATCTATAACATAATAATAATAAAAAAAAGCAGAGATATGTTTTTGTGGGAGTGTTTGTGGACTTACATTTTCTCAGTCCTGGTGTGATCCTGAAATGTCCACCATAATCCAAACTGAATAGATAAAAACAACAAAGTGTTTATTTGACTGTTTTCTTAAAAATGTAAACACTTTGCAGTGTATTATTTTTTCTCAAGGGAGCTTTATAGGTTCTGAAACATTCAGTCATGTAAAATCAGATAAATAAATAATCAGTGTTGTAAAGTATTCAAGTAAATGCAATTAGTTACTGTACTTAAGTATCTTTCTGGCTGCTTTGTACCTTGTAACCTCGCCTGTGAAAACCCAGCTCAAGTCTTTTTTTTTTTTTTTTTTTTTTTGTGATTCACTGTTTTCAACATAAAATCATCCTACATAATGTGAATAATATCAACTTCAACACATCTGAACCATAATTATCCTGACTATGGGCCTGAGATTCTCCCATTTTTGAGTGATATATGACACAATTATGGAAAAATTCTAAATAAAAAAAATTGTAAAACAAGTCTATTATGATGTGCATGTATAAAAGCATGACACATTAAAGCGAATGGGGGTACCACACGAAATATCAGCAGAAAATATCATTAATATATAAATGAATGCGATTTTCTATTGATGTTTTCTATATTATCTCTTTCTGGGCTATTGAGTAAATCCAAATGTTAAAAAAGCCCTACCAAGTTAACAGGTCGGTCTCAAACTTTACACACAGGTGGTCATAACTGAATCATCACTTGTTTCACTATTCAATCAGATTACGATTCAGAGGGTAACGATTCGATTATAAAACAATTCTCGACATCACAATGCATCTTTTCCTCCAATTATTTTATTATTAATAATTACTATATACATTCACAATATTGCTCTTTTTGTTAGGCCTATTTTATCTTTGTTATTAAAAATAAGAACAAAAATACAAATAACAAACTGTTGAAGAAATATAAGAAACAAATTAAATTAACAGTGCTTTACTTAAGTCATTTTACATCTAAACAGAAGCATTCAAGTAGGCTAAGAAAAACAAATAATCAAATGTAAAAAAAAAAAAAAAAAAAAATCACTGCAGTCTTTAGTGTATTCATTACAAATAAATTGATGATTAATAAAGCTACAAATGTTGTTCAGTTAAGAGCAGTGAGTGCTGATTTTAGGGATAAGTTATGGATAGAGTTAGGTTTTACGGTAGGGATAGGATTAGGACTATGTGTTCAACCGAAAATGCTGTTCCAGGATTAACTAAATATGTTGATCCAGGAACATGTCTTACTTTGCAAAAGCACAGCGACCACATCATTACATCTTTCTTAGGTTATCCCCATTTCATCACGCATACAGAGGAGTCAAAATTTTCCCACATACTTGAGTATCTCCAGTTTATACTGTGGATGATACAGTTTGTCGTTGAGTAGCTGGATTCCTGTTTGTCCTGGGTGATTGTAGCTCAGATCCAGCTCTCTCAGGTGTGAGGGGTTTGAACTCAGAGCTGAAGACACATAACCACAGCCTTCCTCTGTCACCATACATCCAGACAATCTGCAGACACACAATACAGCAAACAGGAGGTGATTTTAAAGTATGGAACACTAACTATTTAACAATCATTAATCAGCAAATTGAACCCAAACCTCAGTATCTCCAGCTGACAGTTTGGACTCCTCAGTCCATCAGAGAGCAAATTCACTCCTGAATCCTGCAGGTCATTGTTACTCAGGTCTAGCTCTCTCAGGACACAGTTTGAGGACTGTAGAGCTGATGACACAATTTCACAATCCTGGGCTGTAAGATTACAGCCAGAAAGACTGAAATAGAGAAGAACATATGAGAATCAATCTTTTCCACACTGGTATTTAACTGACATTTCAACAATATCAGCTTCACTCTTGTAAAATAAGTCAGAAATTTCTAAAATAAATATATAAGTAAGCAAAATAAAATCAAGATGAATTACTCTGTACAACAACAACCGAAAATGTAAGTAGATTTAGAAAGTAGTAAAGAGATGATTAAACACTCACAGGGCTTTTGTGCAGTTGATCACAACTGGTATCAGTCTTCTTCTACCTTCATCTGATGTGTTGTATTTCTTGAGGTCCAGCTCATCCAGCACTTCCTCTGACATCTGAAGCATGTAGGCAATTGTTGAGCAGTGAGCAGGAGAGAGTTTCTTCTCTGAGTATTTGTCTGATTTCACAAACTCCTGAATCTCTCTGGACAGAGTCTGATCTTTGACTTCCATCAGACAGAGGAACAGATTGATGGATCTTTCAGTTGAGAGTCCATGTCCATCTTTGATCTTCTCTTTAATGTACTGTGTGGTTCTCCCAATGCTCTCTGTGCTGTTCTCTGTGTGTGTCAGTAGATCCTGTAAGAGTCTCTGATTGGACTCCAGTGAGATGCCCAGCAGGAACCGTAGGAAAAGATCCAGGTGTCCATTCTCACTCTTAAGGGCTTTATTGACTATTTCTCTATGCAGATTATGCACTACATCGAAAAACTGCAATGTGTCAACATTTTTCATTACATAAAGGTAAAACAAATAGAAAGCAGCTAGAAACTCCTGAACACTTAGATGAATGAAGCTGTAGACTTTCTTCTGATGAATCGCAGATTCCTCCTTAAAGATCTCAGTGCAAATCCCAGAATACACTGAGGCGTCAGTGACATCTATGCCGCTCTCTCTCAGGTCTTCCTCATAGAACATCACATTGCCTTTCATCAGCTGTTTGAAAGCCACTTCACCAAGTTTCACAATCATTTCTCTGTTGGACTGAAGGAGTTTCTCTGGATCTCTCTCTTCATACTTCTGATTCTTCATGTTGATCTGAATCAGCAGGAAGTGGATATACATTTCAGTCAGAGTTTGAGGGATTTCTGCACTCAGATCTTCTTTCAGGAGCTTCTGAAGCACAGTGGATGAAATCCAGCAGAAGACGGGTATGTGGCACATGATGTGGAGGCTTCTTGCTCTTCTGATGTGTGAGATGATTCTGCTGGCTTGATGCTTGTCACTGATTCTCTTCCTGAAATATTCCTCCTTCTGAGGCTCATTAAATCCATCAATTTCTGTCAGACGGTTGATGTATTTGGAGGGAATCTGATTGGCTGCTGCTGGTCTGGAGGTGATCCAGATTAGAGCAGAGGGAAGCAGCTCTCCTTTCATGAGGTTTGACATCAACACACCCACTGATGAAGTTTTAGTCACATCAGAAACTTTCTGAGCATCTGAAAACATCGGTGTGATTCTGCTTTCATCCAAACCATCAAAGATGAACACAACTTTACACTCCTCATAAATCTTTGAGTCCAGATCTTGAAGTTCTGGATGAAAGTCCAGCAGAAGTCTGTGAAGACTGTACTGATGATCTCCAATCAAGTTCAGCTCTCGAAATGGAAGCACAAACATGAAATCTACATCCTGATTGGCTTTTCCCTCTGCCCAGTCCAGAATGAACTTCTGCACAGAGACAGTTTTTCCGATTCCAGCGATGCCTTTAGTAAGAACAGTCTTGATTTGGTCTATCTCCTCACATCCTGGTTCAGGTGAGACTTTAAAGATGTCATTGCAGTAGATTGGAGTGTCTTGTGAGTGTTGTGTTCTGGATGTTTTCTCCATCTGTAAAACCTCATGTTCTTCATTCACTCCTTCTCTCTCTCCCTCTACGATGTAGAGCTGTGTGTAGATCCTGTTCAGGAAGGTTTGATTTTCTTGGAGTTTAATTCCCTCAAATAATCTCTCATATTTATTCTTCATGCTGGTTTTGTGCTGGTTTTTGACTCTCTGCAGGTCTCCAGTCTCCAGTGTGTGTGTCTGCAGGACTGATTCAGTTTTGTACTCTCTGATGTGAGTCTGATAGTGAGATGTAGACCTGGTCAGCGTATTTATCTTCCTCCTGCTGAAATTAAAATAAAAGATGAGCAAAAAAGACAATGACAGTGATTAAAATGCATCAATATGCAATCCTGTATCCAGATCTTGTCCATTTATATAATGAAAAGGGAATGTTATTCAACCTGTGTGTCCTGATCCAAAGGTAGTTGTGAATGCATTGTGATTGGATCTCAGTGTAATTCTACAAAAGGCCAGGTTGTCTTTAGAACCCAGATGATCTAGACCAGGTTTTTGTTGGTCAATGGCGCAGTCATTTTCAGTTGCCTAAAAATAGCAATGTGCCAGCAATGCACCTGAACATACCTCGTTTTCAAACCAGCACGCCCGTGGGTGAACAGATGGGCGCGAGTGCATTTGCTATTTAAACAACATGGGTGCTGGATGTGAAAATGATAACTGCATTGGGCTGAAACTAGCAAAAAACACTTAGATCGCACCTGGCATCGCATTATGTTGGTGTGTGGTAGGGCCCATAGTGTTATTTCTTTGCGTTTCATAAATCATTATCATTAGAGATGCACTCAAGTAAATAAGCAAGTACAAGTTTATACTAACGGAGGGTCAGAGGTCACTGGTCCATCACTGAGTGCAATGGGTTGCCTCATGGATGTGTTACTCTTCAGAGACACAATGCTGGGTTCTGGAGACTCTGATCTGTGTCTCTGCCTCCTGAGACAAAAGACAAATAAAACAGCATTTCATAGCACTAGTCATACTGTATAACTTGAATGCACCTCCAGCAAATAGGTAATTCTGATCCATGCAATGACTATTCATAATGACATGTAGGCATTTTTATCTTTATGTAAACAATAATAATCTTTTGCATTGTAATCCTTTTATTTTTAATATTTGGCATGTTTGTGTGCTACTGCATGCCCCGTGTGTGTAACAAGCATAGTGTACACACGTTGTGCACCCACCTATAGGCGCATTTTACTAACTGGCCCTTTAAATAACAATAAATAAATAAATAAATACTGCGCCATTGACTTTAGACCAGGGGCCTGTTTCAATAAGGAGGTTCAACCAACTCTGAGTTGAAACTTGAACTCTGAGTTAACTTACTCTGAGATGGGAAACTCTGAGTTTTCAGTTTCAGAACAGCTGAATTGAGTTAGATCAGTCGACTCTGAGTAGGTTGACTCTGAGTTAAGCGCGTGCACCACGACTATGAAAAGCCATCATCAATGGAGCTCCGATATTACGATTCACCATGGCAACAGCACATGACAAAATGACATCCGCATACTTCTGAGTCAATGCAAGTTTAATTCTTATCACTGTTATAACATCAAAGGTGAAAACTGGTAGAATAGTAAGTTATTGAGCTAATATTTATTTTCATGGTATCCCACATGCAAAAAAAAGAAGAAAAAAAATAATGCAGGATGCAATAATAAGAGTGTAAATGATTTTTATTGTTATGAAACACTCGTTAGGCAATTTACTTCCACTTTTAGAAAATTTTCTTCTTTTTTATTAAAAATAAATGCCTTTCTGAAGTGATATATGATGGGAAAAGGGAGAATAGTGAGCTCGGCAAAAGATTCGAACCCAGTCATTCACATCACAAGTTAATTCTCTGCACACAACACACTATTGCCTACACCACTGCAGCCACAAGAACATGTGTTAACTTTAACCTGGTGTGACACTGGTGGGAGGAGCTACTGTAAATTTGCACTTAGTAATACCCAGAAGAAGAAAAAAAATACTTGAGTGCATTAAAAAAATACTTAAATACAAGCAAGTACATTTGTAGTACATTTTTTATTTTGGTGCTAAATAAAAGTGTCAAAGTTATACACTATAAATGCACTAATTCAGTGTATATCTGTACTTCAGTAGTACTTCACTGCACTTGGAAAAGTATACTAAATACCAGCACTACTTAAATTGATTTTTAGTGCAATGAAATAAAGTATACTTACCACAAAAATATACAGAGGAGTTTTATTAGTGTATTTGTTAAAAGTGTGCTTTCAATGCTTTAAAATTTGTTCAGTCTTAGTAGACTTTTATATAGTAATCCTAAGTTTAAATGACATTGATTTTCGTACAAATATATTACTAATGTACTAGTTATAAGTACATTTTCCTCCAGGTGAAAAAAAGTGCAGTAGAATACACTTTATTTTAGTACATGGTACACTTGTACATAATGTACTTAAAGTGCTCTATTTCAGTGCACTTATTTTGTACTTAATATAGTAAAAGCTGTACTTTAGTACTTCTTAATATAATCTTAAGAACATCTAAGTGTGCTCAACTGTGCTATTTTGAGACACCATGAATTTGAACTAAAATGTGCTTTTAACATAATATCTCTGTAAAAAATGTATTTAGTCACCACTTGTAGTACACTTGAACCCATCTTTCACACACCTTTAAATGTACTCGTCAGACATAGGAAATACACTCATGAATTATTTAAAATATAAGAATAATATATGGTAAATATATACAAAATTTGTAATGTTGTAGGCAATAAATTATAAATACATTTTGAATATATTCATTATATATTAATCTTATATTTGAAATACATCATGTCTATTTTAAAAGTGTTTGAAAGATGGGTTCAAGTGTACTACAAGTGGTAACTAAATACATTTTTTTTAATACAGAGATAGTATGTTAAAAGCACATTTTAGTTCAAATTCATGCTGTCTCAAAATAGCACAGTTGAGTACACTTAGATGTTTTTAAGATGATCTTAAGAAGTACTAAAGAAGAGCTTTTAGTATATTAAGTACAAAATAAGTGCAGGGAAATAGAGCGTTTTAAGTACATTATGGAAGTGTACTGTGTACTAAAATAAAGTATATTTTATTGCACTTTTTTTCACCTGGGTAGACACTCTTATTTTTATTACCACACTGGCAGATATTGATAATTTTACTTAAGTAAAATGCACTTAATTTAGATCCCCCCAGCAAACAAGACTATATATCTTATATCATTTTCTTATATAGAAAATCCATCTTGATTTAAGAATTTTTTTGAAACAGGCCCCAGGGGCCTGTTTCAGAAAGGAGGTTAAGTGAGAACTCTGAGTATGTTAACCCTGAAATGAGGGAAACTCTGTATGTCAAACCCAAGAAAGCAGGGTAAGTCAAGCCTGTTTCTGAAAGAGAGGTAACTTATACTCAGAGTCAGTTACCATGGTAACTTACTCTGTGAACTTAACCTGGTCAGGAGCAGGTTTTCTTCGGTAAACCCATAGTTTCTTTCTGTCTCCTCCCTCTTTTTAAAGTGCAAGTGATGTTTAAATAGTTAATTCATTCATTCACGCTGCAAAGATGCCTTTCTTACCGAGTGTTTTTTTTTTTTTTCTTTTACAAATATCTAAAAATTCTTAAATCAAGATGGATTTTCTATATAAGAAAATGTTATAGGATATTTAGTCATGTTTCTAAATTAAGTGCATTTTACTTAAGTAAAATTATCAATTATCTGCCAGTGTTGTAATAAAAATCATCTTAATGCGAATGGAAAACAAGATTATTCGGAGTGTCTATTACAACAAATTTACAGTAGCCCCACCCACTAATATCACACAAGGTTAAAAACCAATGCACCTATTATTATCAGTGGTGTAAGCGGTAGCGTATTGGGTGCGAAGAATTTCCTTGTGATGTGATTGACTGGGTTCGGATCCGCCTTCTGCCGAGCTCGCTATTCTCCCTTATCACATCAGAAAGGCATTTATTTTAAATAAAAATGAAGAAAATGCTCCAAAAGTGGAAGTAAATTGCCTAACGAGTGTTTAATAATGATAAAATAATTTACCCTCTGATATTATTGCATGCTGTTAATTTACAATACTGAGGTGCAAATATCTGCCAGTATAAAATATAAAATAAAAATAAATATTAGTTCAATAACTTACCGTTCTTCCAGTTTTCACCTTTGATATTATAACAGTGATAAGAATTAAACTTACATTGACTCAGAAGTATGCGGATGTCATTTTGTCATGTGCTGTTGCCATGGTGAATCTTAATATCGGAGCTCCATTGATGATGGCTTTTCATAGTCGTGGTGCACGCGCTTAACTCAGAGTCAACCTACTCAGAGTCGATTGAACTAACTCAATTCAGCTGTTCTGAAACTGAAAACTCAGAGTTTCCCATCTCAGGGTAAGTCAACTCAGAGTTCAAGTTTTAACTCAGAGTTGGTTGAACCTCCTTATTGAAACGGGCCCCAGGTTTTTGTTGGTCAATGGCGCAGTCATTTTCAGTTGCCTCAAAATAACAACGCGCCAACAATGCACCTGAACATACCTCGTTTTCAAACCAGCATGCCCATGGGTGAACAGATGGGTGTGAGTGCATTTGCTATTTAAACAACATGGGCGCTGGATGTAAAAATGATAACTGCGTCGGGCTGAAACTAGCAAAAAACACTTAGATCACACCTGGCATTGCATTGCGTCGGATGTATAATAGGGCCCATAGTGTTATTTCTTTGCATTTCATAAATCATTATTCATTAGAGATGCACTGGAGTGAATAAACAAGTATAAATTTATACTAACGGAGGGTCAGAGGTCACTGGTCCATCACTGAGTCCAATGGGTTGCCTCATGGATGTGTTACTCTTCAGAGACACAATGCTGGGTTCTGGAGACTCTGAACTGTGTCTCTTCCTCTTGCTGATACTGAAAAAGACAAATAAAACAGCATTTCATAGCACTAGTTTTATTGTATAACTTGAATGCACTTCCATGAGACACTGCACTCACCACAGGTTGCTTTGAATAAAACCATCTGCCAAATGTTAAAACGGCTTACCTGGGGTCAGAGGTCACTGCATCTATGAAATTACTTTTCATAAACACACAGCTTGATCCAGGAAGCAGAGAATTAATTTTAGTGGCAGTGTCCTCATCTTCTCTCTTTACATGGAAACTCATTTTAGAGAACCTGTTCTTCCATTCTCACTTCTCAAAAGAGGTTGATTTCATGTGGAGACAGAGTTTAAAAGATTTCTGTAGTACAATGATGCTGTAGTAAGTAGTACACTGCCATACAGCTACATTAAGCTCTTAATCTAAATGACACTGTAATCTAAGCATTTGTTCGTTTGTTTTTTTGCAAACTTTGAAAAGATTCACTTCACGTTTGGATGGAAACTCCGCTATTATGACACTGAACTCAATTGTGTAACTCTACTTAGACACTGTCACATAACAAATCCACATAATGTACAAAGAGGAACTTACTGACTCTCAGTCACACCAACAGACACATGATAAAGGGTGAATAAGTCATACTGGAATCTTCATTTTACATATATTTTGTGTTTTTTAATGTATTTATTCATTTAGAATATTGAAGAATTATTGAAGTATTCAGCTTGCACTCACTTTTTTATGTAAAACCCTAGGACTATAAGACCAGGTATATAGAGGGATAATAAAAAACATTTAGTAAAATCAAAGTAACATTTAAAGCATACTAACATTTATAGAGCCATTAAGATTCTATACAGAAATTTTAAAAAATGGAACCTTTTAAAAAGACTAGCTATTGTTCTAAGCCATAGAATCCGGATCTGGTACTATTATAACTATTTTTCTTAGGAGTATTAGAGCTTAATAATTCTCTTTTTTTTTTTTTTCTACAGCAGTGTGTGAATGCAGGATACTAGAAGTATTTAGACATTTGTAAAATAGAAGCAACAATCACTGGTTCATTGATATCATTCATCATATCGTTCATAAATAATATACATAAACATTTGAGAAAGATAAGAAAATTAATAAGAAAATAAGAAAATTAATTTACTTTTTATTTACTGATAATGATAATCTTTTCTGCCATTTTGGGTAAACGCTGTTAAACTATTGAACTATCTAAATATAACCCGGGTTTGAAATTCCATGTGAAGAATGGCAAAACCCCAAACACCAGCTCTTTTTTTGACTAGCTATGGGAAAATTGAACTTACTACAGAATGTGCGGTCGTTTGCCCAACGGTATACCTCGAAATGGCTTCACTTACTTTCCTGCTTTCACTTTCCTTTCTATGGTGATTTCTAAATGGCTTTGTTGCGCTCATGTGACAAGCTGTGACAAGTCAGGGGTGAAGCTCTGGTCTGACAGATGGGGGGGGACCAAAACTGAGTGTTGGGTAATACTTATTTATGGAAATGTTATGTAACCTAATGTTATGTAGAAAAAAAGTTTTAGCATGCCATATTAATATGCAATGGATTATCAAAATTAAAACAAAATAATACTTTATTTTTCAGGAAATCATTTATATTGCATGTCTTCAAAAGTTAGCTAAATATACATCCAGAAATGTGTCAATATGTGTAATATATAACTAAACTGTGTGTGTGTGTGTGTGTGTGTGTGTGACACTGTGTTGTGTAGAACATTATGTAGACTGTTCCTCAAAGCATTAGTTCATGTACATGCATGTTTCTGTGTATGAGACTATTAGAAATCTTTCAGAAGACAGTACTAAGAGGATGAACATGAAATAAAGAATAAGAAGGGTGTTATAAACTAAAGTGAAAGCCATATTTTAATTTTGATTCTTCCTCCTTCTTGACCTAAAAAAAAAAAAAAAAAGCCAAATATGATTTTTCAATGTTCATTTGCTGAGACAAACTGTTGGCAGATCTTCTCTTGGTCAAGTAGGTCAAGTTTGTCTTTATGTATTTGCCAAACTGCCACACTGTTGAGTCGACACTGTGAAGGTTTTCAGCCATCTTCTGCCTCAGCAGCTCCAGCAGGCACAACAGTTAACAGTCTAATAAATGCCTCCACCTGGTTTAACAGACCACATATTTCAGTCTTCTGATCTCTAAGTACTGCTGCTCCTTCCTTTAGAGTTTTGTATTTAGTTCTGTTTAAAAATGTTGACCTGTGTTTGAGGTGTTGCTGGATTGAGCACAGGGTATGGAGCAATGATTGAAGAATCCACCTCTCCGGATAAAAGCATGTTCTCCAGTTGAGCGAGAGTATGTTGGCCACTCTCAGTGCGTTCCAAACGTGATATATCGCCCTCCGAAGGGCCCTTCGGAGTGAAAACAGTCATGGCCGCCATATTGAAGGGTCGTTCCAAACCAAATTGCTCAAAACTGGCCACTTTAAAGGGCCCTTCGGAATGAAGGATTTCGAAGGGTACAACTGATGGACACTTCGGGCTCCCATGATCCATTGCACAGTGAAGTTCTTTGATGTCACAGAATGGGTATAGGAGGCTCGGAGTTCGATTTTACCTATAAATACAACCCAGTCGCATTAGAAAACGTGTACCTGTGGTAACGTTTTTGCGAGTTGCAAAATACGTACCAATACATTCATATGATTGCAGTTTCGATGTGAAATGTCCACTGAGTAGTGCTAAAAGCGTGTTCTTTTTTTTGCCGGAACAGATTAACGTGAATATGGTAAGTTTTTATGATGTTGGTTTTTATACAAATCACCGCTGTTCTGATTTGAAATGTTACATAAAAGCATCCATAATCATGCCATTTTAGCTTGTTTAGATCTCTATTTGAGCTCTTTTTTACTATGACTTGTCTTTCACAGGATTCGTGCCCAAGGCTTTCTTGTGTTATGTCAGAACAGCAAAACATATGGAGCCGGTTAAGCGATGCGAAGTCCAAAATATATTTGTTTACAAATCGTGCACTCTGGTAAAAAAGCATTTTGAAGTCATAACATAACATTGTGCAAGGAGACGTGAAAATGAGTCTTTATTAATCCATAATCTGACCCCGTAATCTTAACTGAATGAAAACGATTAAAAGTGCTTGCCGTTTTACTGCCTCTGGCGTTCATTTCTGTTGGAACAAACAGCAGTGATATGTACGCATTGGTACGTATTTTGGCGACGTGTGAAAACTTTCCAACAGGTACGTCTTTCCTAAGAGACCACATATCATTGCGCCTGCTGCACTCATGGTACGGCAGCAAAGTTCCTTGATTATTATGCCAGAATGAGAGTAGTTCCTAGCCATATCTGCCTAGAAAATAGCAACTTTTCATTTTCCGTCGATCTTAGTACACGTTGTAACTACAGAAGAGTCAAAAATAGGAAAAATATTGAAAAATAGGAAAAATATTGAAACTCTTTGTTCATTTTTGAGCGAGATGCTAACGGTCTAATCAGATTCAATGAGCTATGCTAAGCTATGCTAAAAGTGGTACCGCCAGACCCGGAGATCGGCTGAATGGATTTGAAAACGGTAAAACTCAACTGTTTTACCGGGAGTTGGAAAATGAGCCTATTTTCAAAAAAAGTGGAGTGTTCCTTTAAAATAGCATAATAGGGGTACTTTAAAAACATTGCCACAGCATAGATGAAAAATTCTAAACTTATAACTTACCATAGCTGTGTCCAAAACCGCTCACTTGTTCACTCATTCACTAATCCCTATATAGTGTATGGCATTTGAGTGCACTATAAATGAAGTGAGTGAATTAGGACGCTGACATATACACTGTGCGTCGGAGATATCTATCTCAGAAACTATTTTATCCTACATGTTATTTACATTATAAAATAATGTTAATAACAATCATAATGACTTTATTTTGTAATCATACATGCCAGCTTTGTAGTTTAATTGATTGTGTAATTTTTTGTCATGCTTAATGTGTTCATAATCATTTAATACTATAAAATACTGCAAACAAAAATAAACACATTAACAAGTGTACATAATTTCATGTATTTATCCTTTTTAATAAAGTTGTTAGAAACTCTCATGCTCATAGATTACGTGATCTTTGAGCGCCCTCAGGCGACCGTTATGATTTGAATACTACCTACAGATGATTAACTTTTTTTTTTTAAATCATCCACTAAATTATCATCTTTTAAAGTTTAATGAGTTAACAGTGCCACAAATTATTAAAACACATTGCTGTTAGTAAAACACATTAAATTGATTTAATGCCTACATAATATATTTTAATAATGAAAATAATTTTTATTAATATAATTTCTTTTTTTATTATTCATTTATATAATAATGTCCCCCTACATTTTAGTAGGTTTTATTAAGTAGTGATTAATTAAAAAAAAGAAAAGGTTAAAAAAATTGGATTTTGGGAAATAGTGCAAGTGTACATCGAATCTACACTCGAAATCAGAGAGAATTGTGGGTATAAAGTAGTGAATGAATGTAGGGAATGAAGTCATTCACTCAGAATTAGGACACCACTACAAAATGGCTGACACCCGATATAGTGGACTATATAGTAGATAGGGAGTGGTTTCAGACACAGCTCATGTGTATTAAATGCTTCAGTGATGCTTCTCCAGACAGAATCTTTTTTTTTTTTAAAAACATGTTTGTGGGATTTATCATAGAGACGAATTGAATGCTTTTGAACTTTGACAATCAGTTTCTCATCATCCATGTTTGATAATTAATATTCATGATGCGCATAACTTCAAATCGAATGAGATCTCTGTGTTGGTGGATCTGTCAGCCGTGACATCGCAGAAATATAATATAAAATTTTAGAAATATTTCTAAAATAGAAATTCAAATTATAATATAGGTCAAGAGACAATTCTTGGGGATCTAAATACTTTTACAGAATATTTTAGTTCTTTTCAGATAATCAGATAATTTTGGATCCAACAAGGATTACTGTAAAAACCAAAACTATTACTGATATTGGTTATATTGGTATCAGATCATTCTAAGATATGTAGAAATCGTGTCTTAGAGGCTGGTTGTCACGTCTAGTTTTGGTTTTGCTTCATGTTCATGTTTCATGTCTTATTTTTGCAGTTTGGTCACAGTCATGTTTCCTGTTTTGCCATGTGCTCCTCTTTGTCATGTAAAATTTGTATTTAATTTTACCTTATCCTCATATGATCATGTCATGTGCTTCCCATGTCTAATGTGTTATTTTCTTGATTATGTTCATAGGTGTCTGTTTGTAACGAGATAAATATATTATGGTTGAGGGTTCTTCAAGTTATATCCTGCATTAATGTGATTGCGCTTTCTATTGGCTGTGCTGGGGGGCGCTATTGCCCGCTGAGTTCGAACTATCTGCAGCAGAGCGAGGGAGAACTGCTGTAGGTGAGTCATTTGTGTAGTAGCTCCACTCTAAAAGTTAAAAATATATAATTTCCTATAAAATGTTAGGCACTGTATGAAAAGGATGGCACACAGTAAACACGGATTGATTTGTAGAGTTTGTTTTCTGTTCATATACACGTATTTTGATTGCTTTATTTCCGTTATCATGAACTCTTATTATCTCTCGATGTGCGCCATTATTTTCCATGTGCTGTCTAACACTTGGGTAAAGTTGGTTTTATATTCGCACATTCGGACATCCGTATTCAATAGCCTTGTTAATCACATTACATTGGACATTCACAAGTAAATATGCCATTGAAACAATACTTTACTATTTTGATCGACTGTGAAAAATGTTGTAAGTTGTAAGTTGACAATCGTTGGTTGTCAATATCATGTAGCTGCTTAAAATTCGCAAACATTAATTTATTGCACATTTATTGGAAAGTCGGAATTTATCAGAAGTCCGAATGTGCGAATATAAAACGTCTCGGTTACGTATGTAACCCTCGTTCCCTGAAGGAGGGAACGGAGACGTACGTCAGTAGTGACCGACGAATTGGGATATCGCTAGAGAGCCCCTATCAGCTTCGAGAGAACTAAAACAAGCCAATGGAATTGGCGTGCGATATTTGCATAATGCGCACCTCCCCTAACAGGTGGATATAAAAAGGGGGGCAGATGCAATCGCACTCTGTTTTTCGCTGAGGAGACAACCGGTGTCCGCACTGCAGCGAGGGTACAGAAACTGTGGCGACGGGACGTACGTCTCCGTTCCCTCCTTCAGGGAACGAGGGTTACATACGTAACCGAGACGTTCCCTTTCAGTCGGTCACGTTCGACGTACGTCAGTAGTGACCGACGAATTGGGATCCCAACTAAAACGCCACAGTTACGAAACCCCTTCCAGTGCCCAGCGCAGGCTCTAGCCGCCCGTCGCACCAAGGGGACGGAGAAGGGGGCGAGCTTACGCCGGGAAGTCTACTGCTGTTCCGATATACCCACTAAGTAAACTAGACTACACTGGGGAAGCGAACCCGTAAGGAACGCTGCGGAACCACTACCTACCCAGAGGGGAAGGAATTTACATGGAAAACATATGGACTGGCCCGCAGGGCAGAACGCATATGAGTCCCTGGGATGGCTCCACCTGAGTAGGGGGAGACTCATCTGACAGGAGAAAGCAGAAGCTCTGCTAAGGGAAAGACACGGGCTCACCGTAGGGAGTAACCGTGGACAATACACATACGGAATCACTCACGTAGAGGGATTGCAACATATGGAACCCAACCAACAGACAACATCGAAGATGGATGTTGGTCTGGCATCAGACACTCCGCAATGCCCGAGCCGAAGGTGGAGGTGGAGGAACTCGACAGGGTTCACCGAACGGGGAACACGACTGGAGTCAACAGATGCACATATCCTGCCCAGGGGCGGGAGTGGCATTGCAAGCCGACACGAGCACAGGTTCAACGCGTCTACCGGCTGGTGGAAGCGAGTACACGGGAAGAACCAGCTTACACGTAAGCTAAAAACCCTAGCAAACGTGTTGGGTGTCGCCCAGCCCACAGCTCTACAATCTGTCAGCGAGGCGCCATGAGCCAGCGCCCAGGAAGAGGCCACTCAGGTGGAGTGGGCTCTCAACCCGAACGGGCAAGGCACGCCCTGGGAACATAAGCCAGGGCGATGGCATCCACTAACCAGTGGGCCATCCTCTGCTTGGAGACAGCCTTTCCCTTCTGCTGGTCTCCGTAACAGACAAAGAGCTGATCTGAGGTCCTAAGCTTCAAGTTCTATCCACGTAAACACGCAGGGCGTGAACTGGAAAGAGCGAAGCTAGGGCTGGGTCTGCCTCCTCCGAAGGCAGCGCTTGCAGGTTCACTACCTGATCTCTGAAGGGAGTGGTAGGAACCTTGGGCACATATCCAGGCCGGGGTCTCAGGAAGACGTGAGAATCCCCAGGCCCAAATTCCAGGCACGATTCGTCGACCGAAAATGCGTGCAGGTCCCCTACCCTCTTAACATGAGGCCAATACAACCAGGAGGACGGTCTAAGAGACAGTACTTTTAACTCGATTAATTGCAAAGGCTCAAGGGATGACGCCGAAGTTAGCTAAGAACTAAGGTGAGATCCCTAGAGGGTAAGGAGGGTGGGCAAGGAGGAATCAGTCCCCTCGCCCCCTCAGGAACCTGATGGTCAGACCGTGTTTCCCCAGGGCTTGCCATCAACTGCATGGAGATGTGCAGCGAAGCGGCAACATACACCTTGAGGGTGGAGGGAGACAGCCTTCGCTCCAAGCCCTCTTGCAGGAAGGAAAGCACAGATCTGACCGAGCATGATCGGGGGTCCTCTCGTCTTGCGAGAGGAGCACCATTCAACGAATAGGTTCGACTTCAACGCATAGAGGCTCCTCGTGAAGGAGCTCTAGCGGAAGTGATGGTGTCTACGACCGCCTGCGGGAGATCACCCAGAACCTCCGCATCCCGTCCAGGGACCACACGTGGAGGTTCCACAGGTCGGGACGCGGGTGCCATAGGAAGCCCCATCTCTGAGTCAGGAGGTCCTTCCTCAGAGGAATCGGTCAAGGAGGGGCTGTCGTGAGGAGCATTAGGTCCGAAACCCGGGTCCGAGTGACCAATATGGAGCCACTAACAAGACCTGCTCCTCATCCTCCCTGACCTAGCACAGGAGCTGTGCGAGAAGGCTCACTGGGGGAAAACGCATATTGCGTAGGCCCCGGGGCCAGCTGAGTGCCAGGGTATCCGTGCCGAGCGACTCGCCGGTCAGGGAAAACCACTGGCCGAGGGCAGTTCCTGGGGAGGCAACAGGACTACCTGGGCCTCGCCGAAGTAGTGCCAGATCAGCTGGACCGCCAGGGGATGGAGCCGCCACTTGCCCGCAAGTGGAGGCTGCCGTAAGAGCTCGTAGGCTGCACGGTTAAGCACACCTGGGACATGAGTGGCCTGAAGCGACCTCAGATGCTTCTGACTCCATAGCAAGAGATGGCAGGCGAGTTGCGATATGCGACGGGAGCGTAGACCAGCCTGATGGTTGATGTACGCAACGGCCGCCGTGCTTGTCCGAGCGGACCAGTACATGCTTGTCTGACAGCAGCTCCTTGAAGCGGCCCAGTGCAAGACATACTGCTAGCAACTCGAGGCAATTGATATGCCAATGCAGTCGAGGCCCCGTCCAAGACCCGAACCGCATGCCCGTTGTACATGGCCCCCCATCCGGTGGTAGAGGCATCTGTGTGGACCACAGCGTCCAAGGGGTACTCCCGCCCGCAGGAACAAAGGGTCCGACCACCGGATGAGGGTAGGGCAGCAGCTCCGTGTCACGAGGACACTGAGCGTGCTGCGCTGCCATGGCCATCTCGGGACCCAGTCGCGGAGCCGGTGTTGAAGCGGCCTCATATGGAGCAACCTGAGTGGCGAAACGCGGCTGCAGATGCCACATGCCCCAGGAGCCTCTGAAGTCTTTCAGTGGGGCCGCCATCCTGCGCTTGAGCGAACTCAGGCAGTTCAACACCGACTGGACGCGCTCCTCAGAGAGGCGCACAATCCAGGCGACCGAGTCTAGCTCGAGACTGAGAAAAGAGATCCTCTGCCCGGGGGCGAGTTTGCTCTTGTCCCAGCTGACCCAAAGACCCAACAGGCTGAGGTGAGCTAAACCATCTCCCTGTGTACGCACAACTGCTTCGCGAGCTGGCCAGGAACAACCAGTCGTCGAGGCAGTCGAGAATGCGAACGCCCTGTTCCTTGAGGGGAACAATGGCCACCTCCGCAACCGTGTAAGGCGTGGAGCGACAGGGCCAGCCTGAAGGGTAGGAGTTTGTACTGACATGCTCGACCCGAGCGCAGAATCGAGACATGAAAGTATGCATCCTTCAGGTCGAATGCTGCAAACCAAACCCCGGGACGGACGCACTCGAAAATGCGCTTCTGCATGAGCACCTTAAACGGCAGCCTGAAGGTACCGGTTCAAGACGCGCAGATCCAGGATTGGCCATAGCCCACCGCCCTTTAGGGTACAATGAAGTAGGGCTGAACCTGACTTCAAATCGGCTGGAGGGACCGGCTCGATTGTATCCCTCGCCAGGAGGACAGCAATCTCCACTCGGAGAACAGGTGCAATGTCCAACGACACCTAAGTGAAGTGGACACCCCTGGACGCCTCCAGACACCGGGCGAAATGAATCGCATAGCCGAGTCTGATAGTACGCATGAGCCAGCGGAACGGGCTGGGGGCACTAACCAGGCCTCCAGACACCGAGCCAGCAGAACCAAACGCACCACAGACGTACCGGGGGTGGGGCAGCGAACCAGAGTACGGGGACCCGACTCGGGCGGCGTGGTAGCGGCCCAGAGTGTGATCAGACTCTGCGAGGTAGCAGTGCGTATGGGAGACGGCACACGGGGCGCGGCCTGCACCAACACACTGACACCTGCTGGCGAGGTGAGAGGGGGCTGGGAGTAGCAACGCGGGGCGCTGCACATCGCCAGCCACACTCTTGGGACGTAGAGGATCGGAAAACAGTTCTTAGTGGGTACCGCTGGACTCCGGAGAGCCAGCGGCGGAACAGACCAATTCTCCACCCGGCCCTCCTCCGGGGAGAAAGAACCGTTTACGTCAGCTCCAGGTCGCCATATCTCCAGGACCGTCTCCCGCTAGTCAGGTGACTGCGGGTTGAGCGGGCTGGGTTCAAGGCCAGTTTGTGAGATGAGCGCATCGAGAAAGCACACTTTGACGACGGCACATCCCAGCAAGACTCGCCAGGGGTGTTTCTGGACCACCATGGTGGACATTGTCTGGCCAGGGGCCTGCGCTTTGATTTGCATCCTGCGTAGCTCAACCCCGACTCAGAACTACCCACATGCAATGAGTGCTTTGACCTACTGCAGACTTGCCAGGGGCCAAGACTCATGCAGGGCAGAGGTGGTGTGCCCGTAGCACTGCCACCCCACCCTAGGGGGTAGTGAGAGAAAAAACTTGTAGTGCAGATTATGACCCTCTTGGCGTTCCATATTAACGCCAAAAAAGGCCACAAACTGCCAAGTTTTTTCATGCACATCCGGGCTAAGCCAGGGGCGCGGCAAGGCGAGTACGCGTCGCACGACACCCCCGGGGGCCCGGGAAAGCATGGTTGCCAAGTCTGAATCCGATTCGGCATGAGCACGCCACAACCGTGGGACGCTCAGCCTCATCTTCATGTTCAGAGCCCAACAATACTCTCTCCAATGTAGCAGTCGACATCTGATCCTCTGCTGGAGCCCTGACTAAGATGTTAGGTCCTCCATATTTATTTTAAGGAGGACCAGCAACACATGCAGAAGCTACCAGCCATGTTGGACAGTGAACGTGGCCGCCCAACTGGACGACACACGGCACCCTGGGCACCGACGTGGCCATGTATCTAAACATGATCCACCCACGAACATAGTCACAACATGTTTGCGATGCACTAGAGGAGTGGGGGGCCCACGGAGAATGAGTCGGCGGGTATTGCCCCACTGTGATCCTCTGGTCACCCAGGCTTATTAACCAAAGTAGCACTTTTCTGATTCAGAAAAATAACTAGATCGGGGAATAAGTGAGGGGACTCCACCTCATTAAAGGCAGCCGAGTCTCGACCGTGCATCTAGAGCGCCAGACAGCGCGCAGGGTTGCCGTGGCAACGCGCGCTGTCAGCCGGCAATTCGACGGCACACGGCGCGCTGAGCGCTCAAGCCCTTACGAGAAAGGCGAGCAAACAACGCGCCGACGTGGACATATTTCCATAAGAAAATATGACCACCCACAAACACAGTCTCAGCACGCTAAGCAGACATGAGAGAAAGTGATCGTGGCCGTCAGAGAGGATAGGAAACGACCGCCTCCAGAAACGCACAGACAGAATGACATCTTGAAAAAAACGCAGTGTCTGTCTGTGAAGCTCTTTTAGAAGGGGAAACTTCAGCTCTTTTGTGTCGAGACACACAGGGAGCGTCACGACGTGTTTAGAAAAACACAGGAGGAACCAGACCAAATCGCAGACCAACCAGTGGAATTACAGCGGAACGCTGGGAAAACAGTAGATGTTTCCACCCGGCTCACTCCAACTCGCGACCTCGCTGCAGGCGTCGTCACACCAACACAAGCGCCGAAACTTCTTCAGAGGCTTGAAGTTCAAACAGCCGCAGGACACCAGGTAGGCTCCGAAGCGAAAGACAGAGTGCGATTGCATCTGCCCCCCTTTTTATATCCACCTGTTAGGGGAGGTGCGCATTATGCAAATATCGCACGCCAATTCCATTGGCTTGTTTTAGTTCTCTCGAAGCTGATAGGGGCTCTCTAGCGATATCCCAATTCGTCGGTCACTACTGACGTACGTCGAACGTGACCGACTGAAAGGGAACCAACTTTACCGAAGTCTTTCTAACGAGGTGAAATATGTTTTAATTAGGTGGAGCTTTGTTAGGACTACATGATTCACTACTTAAGTCTCTCTTTTACTGCTCTGTCTGCCCGTAATTATCATATAGTGTTTTAAAAGAAGTTTACTCTCTTCATATTGTACATTTTCTGTATTGTTTAGTGAACGTTTTGTTGCAAACTAGGTTTTGTAACACTCAATTCATGGTTTTACTAAAAAAAAAAGGTACATTTTATTCATTTCACATATGTTTAAGAGTACAAAGTTTATTATTTAAGCTGTGTAAAATCTATATCTCTCATTTAGTCTATTATTTTATATACTCTTAATTTCATTTGTCATTGATTTAACAAGTATTGTACTATCATAAATCATTACAATTAAAAAGAAGAAAATGGACAGAAGGAAAATACACTATATTATTTAAAAAATAATATGCTTTTCCTGGAGAAAATACATTTAAAATTCATCTTGTTTGTTGTTTAAAGAAAAAAAAAGTGAATTATGTTTGCTGGTATACTGATAGCATCATTTAGTTACTAAATACATTTTTTTAAAATACAGAGATAGTATATTAAAAGCACATTTTAGTTCATATTTCATGATGTCTCAAAATAGCACAGTTGACTACACTTAGATGTTCTTAAGATGATCTTAAGAAGTACTAAAGAAGAGCTTTTAGTATATTAAGTACAAAATTAGTGCACAAAAATAGGGCACTTTAAGTACATTATGGAAATTTTAACTTTTTTTCACCTGGGAAAAGTGATGGAAAATATTACGATCCCATTGAAGACTATATCTCTAAATTTAATATACAGTACAAGTTCAAGTAGTTCAAGTCCAGTTTTAGGAGGATGCACTCCACAGATGCAACTATATTGTTTTTAACAGATCATATAAGAAAAAAAATGGATAAACGCAAACTAAGCAGAATGGTGTTGCTGGATTTGCAGAAGGCATCTGATATATCTGATCACAATATTCTGCTGCTTAAAGTAAAAGCAATGGGAATAAGTAAAATGGCCTGTGAATGGATTAATTCTTACCTTCAAATAGGTGTCAAATAGTGGATTTAAATGGATTGTTTTCCTGTTTCATGTGGAGTTTTGCAGTGTTTTAGGTCCATTATAATTTAGCTTTTATATGCAGATGATATTGAAAGTAGAAAAATGAGAAAATAGAACACATATTTAGTATGGGTTTTCATGGTTTTTCACTTACCACGCATAAACATAATTTTATTCAAACCTACAA
Organism: Chanodichthys erythropterus; assembly: GCF_024489055.1. Taxonomy (NCBI): domain Eukaryota; kingdom Metazoa; phylum Chordata; class Actinopteri; order Cypriniformes; family Xenocyprididae; genus Chanodichthys; species Chanodichthys erythropterus. The sequence continues at coordinate 46,855,339 of NC_090228.1, forward strand.
ACTTTACATACATGCTTCTCACATATTATTGTAACGGAGTTTGTGCTGAATACAGTGTATTCAAAGGCTACACAGGATGCCATATGCTGTAAACAGGATGCTATTAAAATCCTGATTGTTGTTTTCAAGGGACAAACTGGTTTGATTTTACGGTCTTCTTCTTCTGGTCTTCTTATTTGATTTCCCTGCTATTGGCAACAGCATTTGCTATAAGGGGTTGCCAGTGTAATCAGACTTTAGCCATGAAAATGTAATAAGTAACATAAATAAGCACAAATGTCAGGGCATGTCAAAACACCTTCAGGGCCCAGAGAACATCTCAGAGCCCAAAGGGTTGAAATGAAAAACTCTCCCATATTTCTGAACACACAGAAAAATCAAGGTACAGGAATGTACCTAAGAAAGTACAAATGCTTTGTCGCCCCAGCTGTACCCTAGCAGGGTACAGAAATGTACCTCTGAACCAGGGATGGACTGGGACCAAAAATCGGCCCTGGCATTTTGGCCCAGACCGGCCCACCACCACATAAGATCACAAATACCACCCGTCCTTCCGCTATATATATATATATATATATAAAATTTCATGATTATATAGTTATATATTACTAATTATATAATTTCATGCGATTATTTATTTATATATATATATATATATATATATATATATATATATATATATATATATATATATATATATAATTTATTTTATTTTTTTTAAGTTGTTTACAACCAAGTCACCAAAATACGATGAATACACACTAAGCATAACCCAACACACAACAGTAAATCTATTAGCCTTATTACAGTTTACATATTCTTATCACAATGTTAATTGTTGTTGGTGTGGGTGACTTATATCCAACAAGCTATGGTAAACAAGCTAGGTAACATTTTAATCGCTAAAATAGCGGACTCACGGGAAAAAATCATCAGTTATCATCTTTTTTTGTTGTTGTTGTTATGACTAATTACTCAGCACCGTCAGCATTAAAGAGAAAATAATCACTTCATCCAATGTTTTTGAATAAAATAGCCTTGACAGCCGACTTACTGGAACTCATCTGTCTGTAGAACTGTTCTCTCCCGCCGGCGCCGCCGGACTTCTACAGAATCTACACACACACAAGTGTGACGTGCGCGGTGGACCAAACCACTGTGAGGCAAGGGAGGGGTGACTCAAAATGTTTCTAAACTTAAAACGCCCATTTGCGTTTGTATTGCTTTATTACTTACATAATTATTTTAAGTTTATATAATTTATACACAATACTTAGCGTGGTTATTAATTATATTTTTTGGGGGGGACAGCACTCAGATAGGGGGGTCCTGACCCCCTGTCCCCCCCGCGATTTACGCCCCTGCTGCTACTGCCGAAAACATTTGTGTCAATTTAACAGATTTGGCAGCGTTTTTTTCTCTCACACAGCTTCTCTGCACCTCCTTTGCATTTCTTCTCCATGATCACCATCACACTGAAACTGCGTGCAGGCAGAAATCCTATAGATGGTACTGTTCAAAGATATGATTGGGCCAGTCCAGTGTCAATCAAGAAAACAACCAATGGGCCGCTGAGCTACATGTTTCATGAGCCGCGTCTGTCAGAAGGAAAAAAAAAACTAGCCTATGTGATATTTTTGACTAAAGTATTTTGGGCCAGCAGCCCAGTGTGAATTGAAAAAGTATTGGGCCACCGATCTAGGCCTACCACTTTAATTTTTTTTTTTTTTTTTTTTTGCGGTTGGCGACCGCCGGCCCCAAAAAGCACGTCGGCCCACCGGGAAAGTGCCCGGTATGCCAGATGGCCAGTCCGCCCGTGCTCTGAACACTGGTATATTTTTGTACCTTCTTGTTTGTACCTCTAAAAGAACAATTTTGCACCCCAAGTGATAGACATGGTACATTTTTGTACCTTCTTGTTTGTACCTCTAAAAGAACAATTTTGCACCCCTAATGATGGAAATGTACCTTTGTTACAGTTTAAAAAATACATCCTGGTATTCTCCCAGGACCCTTCACTAATATCCAGCTGAACTGATATGTCCTAAAAAATAAAATAAAATAAATACTGTACTTCTGAGAAAAAAAAAAAGGACACTTGCATGGGTGGGGGGGAAGACTCAATTCCTTCAGAAGCAATAGTCTTTGAGCATTTTGTTACCTGTTTAAATACAAAACAGAGGCAGTGAATTTTTCAAAAAAAAAAAATTAATCACAAAAGTAACAAATTTCTGAGTATAAAAGTACAAAACATTCTCTATTCAGTTTTATAACTCATACTTGATATTCTATACCACCCATTAACAATTCAGTTAACATACAGAATTTCAATTCCTTCAGAAATGGAAGTATCATGCCCAATGAACAGTTAATTAATCAGTTTTATGTGCTAAACATAGGTAGTGCATGTTTTACAAGCATTTAAAGGTGCCCTTGACTCAAAAATTGAATTTACCCTGGCATAGTTAAATAACAAGAGTTCAGTACATGGAAAAGACATACAGTGAGTCTCAAACTCCATTGTTTCCTCCTCCTTATATAAATCTCATTTGTTTAAAAGACCTCCGAAGAACAGGCGAATCTCAACATAACAGCGACTGTTACGTAACAGTCGGGGTGTACGCCCCAATATTTGCATAATGCCAGCCCATGTTCCCAACAATTATCAAAGGGATTACACAAGGGCAGCCAGTTAACGTCTGGATCTGCACACAGCCGAATCATCAGACTAGGTAAGCAAGCAAGAACAACAGCGAAAAATGGCAGATGGAGCAATAATAACTGACATGATCCATGATATCATGATATTTTTAGTGATATTTGTAAATTGTCTTTCTAAATGTTTCGTTAGCATGTTGATAATGTACTGTTAAAGGTCAAAGTTACCATCGTTTCTTACTGTATTCACGGAGACAAGACTCGTTATTTTCATTTTTTAAACACTTGCAGTCTGTATAATGTATAAACACAACTTCATTCTTTATAAATCTCTCCAACAGTGTAGGATTAGCCGTTAGCCACGGAGCCCAGCCTCAGATTCACTCAGAATTAAACTTTTAACATCAAAATAAATACTTTACTCACATAATTCGAAGCATGCATACAGCATGCATGACGAACATCTTGTAAAGATCCATTTGAGGGTTATATTAACTGTGTAAACTTTGTAAATGCGCTGTAATATAGTCGACAGCTTGTGTGGCAGGAAGCTCGTGTCTTAAAGGGGCGGCGTCAGTGAAAATCAGTGCATTGTTAATGATGCCCCAAAATAGGCAGTTAAAAAAATTAATTAAAAAAAATCTATGGGGTATTTTGAGCTGAAACTTCACAGACACATTCAGGAGACACCTTAGACTTATATTACATCTTGTAAAAAAAACGTTCTTGGGCACCTTTAAACAAAATGTAACAATTCTTGAATAAAATACAGAACATTAGCAATTCAACTCATATACTGGATATAAAACCGCTTAAAATGTTTCAAATGAACATGTACAATGTGTTTCAATTCCTTCAGAGCTTAAATATAAAACTGAAATCATCGGGCCCAATGAGCAGTTCATTAATCAGTTTTAAATACTAAACTCTCAAGCATTTTAACACATCCTATCCTCGCTTTTGCAGACTTGTTTTTACTTTTGTCCCTCTTTAGACCAACCATCGCTGATTATCAGTATGTCAACTTGTATTTTGGACATTAAAACCACATATCTGATAAAAATCTGGACGGAAGACTTGCATTAAACAGACAGTTTACCCAAAAACTTAATTCTGTCATTTACTCATCCTCATATAGTTCCAAACCTCTAATTAAATGAAGATATTTTGAAGAATGTTGGCAGCCAGACAGTTAATGGTAGCCATTGACTTCCATATTAGGAAAACAATAAAAATACTATCCAAGTCAATGGCTACCAACATTATTCATAATATCTTCCGTGTTCAACTGAAGAAAGAATTCATATAGGTTTGGAACAACATGAGGATGAGTAAATGACAAGTTTCATTTCTGGTTGAACTACGTAATGGCAGGTATAAAGGGGGGAAACAATTCTCTCTATTAATACTTGTACACTAAGCATCCTCTTCATATGACTTGAACCTACAAGCATTTATACAAAATGTCTCAATCCAACATACAGATTACCATCAACTGTATATGTGTCAAGTGATGTGTGGTCAAACTCATCTCCAGGTTTGAGCAAAATCCAGTCACTGTCTACTCTTACACGATATGCATGAAAATGTGAATCAAAGGACAACGGAAACAAGATTTTACTGCAAAGCACCCATGTGGTATCAATGTTAAGAATGTACTTGATCTGGCCAAAAACAGGAATTTTTTCAACATGTAAAAGGTCTAATGTCAACACATCACTAACAGTATACTTGATATTGTCTGCAGTCAGTTGAGAGACACGTTGCATTATTTTGCCATCAAATTCTACATCCCTGAAGTTGCACTTTCTCTAAGAGCAGTCTGAAGATCAGTGGGTAGAGACAATAAGGGTGTGCAGATACTTCTACCTGGCACCTTTTCACAATCACCCAAGATATTGTCTGGTGAAAGTTCCCAGTATTGTTTTAACTGGTGCCAATTGCTCAGCGTCACTGTTACGTTTACAAAACTTCGACAGTTATAAGTCAGATTCTTAAAATATTGATGTTTTCCTTCGAATCTCATACACCAATGAGAACGAAGAGGACCATACATTAACAGTAATCTGGGATAATGTATAAGATAGTGGCATTTAGGTGTTAAAACACTTCCAAATATTTCTGTCATCTCTGAAAGGAATGCATGTACAAGTACTTCTAGATTTGCTAGTTCATCTTTCCTCAACTTAGCTGCCATGACAATCTCTTTACATAATAAGAACACGTGCCAATATCTGGTGTCAGGAGGAACACGATGACCCATTATAAATGGAAACAATCTGAAAAGACACCATTTCTGAGCAGCTGTTCCTACGATCCCTGAGGTTTGAAGAAGTCGTTCACACAACAGCACAGGCTTATTGGCCTTGTCATTCTGACCAAAAGAGAACTTTTGAAGCTCTTCATTTATCTCAGTTATAGTTATATGCTTTTGTTTATGAGCTTCGCAAATAACATGCTTCAATGTCAGTGGAAAAACTCCCTCCAACATATCATGCATGATGTCTGGGGGCAAAGACTTGGTCACATCAAAATAACCTAGTGCATCAAATGAACAAGTGCTGCGTACACCATACAAAGCAGAATTTTCTTTGTTATGCTGGACACACTGGAGATGATATTAGTGGACTTCAGTTGTTCTTAGAACAAAACTATCTTCCTGGAATTTTTGATTAATTTCTGAATGCATTGCCATACAATAACGACAAATTCGACCTGAGTTGAAACACATGCGAAAGCCACCAATCATATGCGATGACAGATTGTCAGCAGAAAACGTTGCTAAAGCGGCATAAACTTTGTGTTCTGTTCCACAGACATTCACAGTGAAGCCATCAGTTGAAAGCTGTTTTAGGTCATCTATCAATGGTTTTAATATGATATCCATACCAAACTCTTTCAAATGTGAATGACGAACCAGCAGAGCTAAATGAATGTGCTTAAGATGAGATCGATACTTTCCACCTAAATTTCCAACTGTGTAGTAAAATCCACACAACTTATACTTCATTCTCTTAGGACCTAAAGGGTTAACTATTTCAAATTTGTCTTCATATAAATGAAGTCTTAATGCATCTGGATGTTCTATAAAAAACAAATGTTCCTTAAAATAAAGGCCATCTTTATAGTCCATCAGAAACAGTTCATCTTGGACCTTGTTATTTTCAGATAGTATTCGATTCCAGACATCTTCATGGGAACAGTATTTTTTTTTAAAACTTCAGAGATGGGAACATAGGAATAGGTTCCTATTTTGTTCCCTGAAGGGCCTCTCAGTGTGTGGTGAACAGGTTCTGTATAGTCCATCTTGGCCTTACAGTGTTCTTTAATCATATGTGGAGAACGAACCACCTCAAAAGCTTTATCAAAGAAATCAGATGAATCCAAAACCTGCTGAAGTTCAGGGCACTTTGAAATATCAAAACCACTATTTTCAAGATGATGAGAAATAAAATCATCATAGTTCTCTTTAAAAAAAGAAAAGAGAAATTTGACATCATCTGCAATGTCTTGTTGGACTGACAAATGTAGAAGGTTTTTCTCTCTGCATTTAAGAATGAATCCAAATAGATGTTCTTGGAAATCTTCTAAAAGTTTATCTAAAAGTGGCATAACTTGAGGATCAGAGGAATTTGGATCAGATTAATTTTGCTGATCAGGGTTCAGGCTGTGTTGCTGTACTGCTGACTCTTCTTCACTGGGACAGTCAATTTTGTCATCAGATTGTCCAAAAACAAAGGATCTGTGCTTCCTGTAAACATGTTTTCTATAAGAATGATAACGCGAAAAAGTTGACTGGCACTCATTTATACTACAGGTGATATTAAAATTTGATTGATGTGCATGAACGATTCCAACATGTTAGATTAATTTAACGAGACTGAACGTCCTCCTTGTGCACTTTGGGCAAAGGTACATTTGAGGCATGAGGATTTAATATAAAAGGTTTATCATCCTTAGTAAAGTGACTGGCAGTGGCTTGTCTCCCTCATCCACGATGTTGACAATGCGCCTCTGAAGGAAAGTGAGGGTGTTCTTCAGGTGTGGTGGATATGTGATGTTAAAAGTAAAATACATACAGAAGGCAGTCATGAAGGCCTCGTCTAGGCTGGTGCACTGGCACACAACCATGCCATCCACCTTCACCACACTGTGCCCTCTTCCAATGATTGCCACCTTCCAATCATTCTCCATCAGTTGAATGGTTGGAAAGGGGGTAGCAGGGTCCTCCTACATAAAAGAAAACAAAAATAATACATTTTCAATTGTAAATAAACAAGTCAGTCATTTTAGCCTTTTATTATATATTGAAAATTCCCTGTATATATTGTAGATGGTTTTACAGGTACATTTACTCTAGACTTTTCATACTAAAGCTGGAGACATCTTAAAAAAAAAAAAAAGTTATGGCATAAATGAAGCACATCTACTGGAGACAGAAAAGTCCCAAATCCAAGCTATCTTTTTCTGTTCATATACTAACATGAGGTCCACCAGCCAGCATTGCAGGATAATTCAGAAGCCTACCTCTTTCAAAGTAATGTAGTGTTCGATCTTTTCTCTGAAGATGGCAAGAGGATAAGCCCAGCCCTTAAGTCAATTCCTGCAATGTGGAAAAATATCCTACTTTCTCAATCACAAATTTTGCAATGTGGTAAAGCAAATTACATATATTGTGAGTTTCACTAGCAAAGTGACTATCTCTACCTGGTAGATCTTCAGCCAGGGCATCCTGTCTTGTTTCAGAGTACTGTTTTGCTAGGGGGGATTTTGCTGTGGCAAGTTTCAGCACATTTGGTAGAACTCTAGCAAAGCCCTCTCTGAAGCGATGACAGAAGCTGCTTGGTGAGGGATGGATTCGGTCAATCTCATCAAAGAACTGTAGAATGTGAAGACATGAATAACATTCAGTGCATCACTGAAAGCAAATTTATTTTAATTAAATGTTTTATTTAATTAAATGTTTATTTTCCGTGACAGCAATCGACATGTCTTCAATTTCACAATTTCCAAAATCGTAATTGCATCTCTCTATCATTCAGATGTTTTCAATACTCCATCAGGCATTCTTAAGTATGGGTACTATTTGACTACATCCTCCACAGACATTCCTTCCATGATTTCTCGATTTGTTGTAATTTTCTGATCACACAGAAAATTACAACAGTTATAGATGAACAACTGTAAAACACAGACAGACTTTAGTGCGATCAAATGTGTGGAAAATGATAATCTTCGGAAAATGACAAGCCAAAGACGGTGCCAGTATATTACTTATAAAAAACCAATCCCTGACTAATTAAGTCATCATTCACTGCAGCTGCCACTGAAGCTTCGGCCTCCGGTTGCTATAGAAACAGTCAGTGTCCTGAGACGTGCGCTTAATTATGCTGCCTTCACGTGCTACCGGAAACTTGCCATGCCATGCAAGAATTTATAAATCGAGGGAACGAAATCGTGCACACATCTTAGCCTACTTGTCATGTCCGAGGCTCCATATGACTATGAGATCATCGCATTCAAATTTTAACTTGAGAGTGTGTTCATGACCATTAGTATTTAACTAGTTACTAATATTTACCCTAATTCCGATAGCACGTGAAGGCAGCATAAAAACGCTGAGCTCTTGTGCAAAAGACGCAAGACGTGATAGTCTTGCCTGAAAAAAAATCTAAACGCTGTTTGAGCATAAGAAACAAAATTTATAGGATAGGTTAAGTTTTTGTTGTAAAATTGAAAAAAAAAAAAAAGATTAATTTGAGCAGATTTCGATATTCCACAGCAGACGGCGCGAAGCGGGAAAAATGGGTTGCGCTACCCAATTCTGCAGGGGCTAAATGGCGATGGCAAGTGGCAGCATTTTACACGGCGTAACTGAAAAAAATGAACAAAATAACTCTAAAATAACTGTGTGTAACCCAACTAGCAACAAACCATAACGTGCTTAGTGTAGTTAACGATAGTTTAAGTTATGCTTGTAAACGTTATCGACAGCTAACAGTAGCATGCTATGAACAGAAAAAAAAAAAAAAAAATCAAGATTTGGTAATGCAGTCAATTACTTTTTTTTTTTTTTCACACAAAATACATTTTACCAGAATTTTTAAAAAGGTCCAGTTCACAGGCAGTTTACCAGTGTGTAAAAGAGGCTATATTCTTGGTATTTGAATAGGCCATATCAGCATCCTACACTGATTTGATATTGTAAATATGTCCACTTATAATTTGTAAAGACTAGCTGAAATCCCAGCTGAGTTATTAATGAAATTTGTTTATGCCAATTGGGTGGAAATTTACCTGTAACCTTTCTTGCTTTAATTTACAACTCTTTTAAATTATGATTTTGTGATCTCTGATTTGCTGCATAATGTACCTTAAGCTTGTTAAAAGTACAATTATGTACCCTTTGCTGTCAGAACTAATTTTGTACATTTAAATAAATAAAAAAAAGGTTCACAGTTGTCAGCTTAAGGACCATTTCCTGTACCGTACAGGGTACTTTCATGGCAAATGTACCTTTTAGGTACAGAAACGATACCCCTATTTTTCTGTGTGAATGTCTTTGGGAGGAGCTAGTCTAATTGACACACCAGGAGTGGGAAGCTCTTCACATCTTGATGGTATTTTAATTGATTGACTTACTTGTGTTAGGGTGGTTTGCTTATCAGGTCAATTGAATTGTTTAATAGCTGGTGGAATTGGCAGCTAAAGTTCCACTGTTGTAATAATAAATTAGAAGTTATATAAATCTTGAAATGTATTGGTATTGGCATCAACTAATGAAATGTTGGTATTTTAAGACATACTTTTTAACATTATACGTACACGAGTGGTAAAAGAATCATAATAATTTATGTGAGAACTATGAAAGGCCTACCAGTGGTTGTACAGTTCACCTGACTCTTCTTTTGGGGGTGAGGTACTGAAGAAGTATCTTAAAAAAAAGAATTAAAATTATTTTATTACTTTTTAACCCTTTACTTGTAAACTGCTTTCACATGCTTGATTCATGTTCTAATCAGAGCTGCTGAGACACACTGGTTGTTGTTGTTTTTTTTTCCCTTTTTGGGACGTAATCAGAGCTCTCAAGCTGCTTTTTTGATTAACTTTATAGCTGTTTCATAGTCCTAATGAAGTAAAATATGGTGAGTACAATTTAACATTCCTTTTATAGTAGTTGCACTAACATTTTGTTTAAATAGACCTTTAAAAATAAAAAGAAATGCCTGTTTTTGCAAACACCCTGACCCTGTACCAGGTCCCATTTTCTTTATCAGACAGTTCAAGTCTTTTAATTTAAATTTTTAATTTTTTTTTATTATTTATTTATTTTGGTCACATTCATTGTTGGCCAGTAGCAGTATTGTACCTACATTAATCCTGTACAACTGAATTATGATATAAATGGATATATGCACAGTCTTGGGTCCTTGTAGAGAGTTTTTTTTTTCTCTCTCTCTCTCGATTTGCTTATCTCTTACAGTCTTTTAGCAACCTGAATCAGTGGGTTTCTGGCAGAATGCACCATCCTCTTCAGTGTCTGCAGGTAGTTCTCAAACATGAAGGCACTACAATTTTCCAGACAAAAAGTTTTCAGCATCACTTGCTATATGCAGCATGGCATGGGTGTTGTACACGTGGAACTCTGTCCATAGTGTGCCCAACCTTTTCCCACAAAGTTCATTGGCATAATTGGAATGTTCCTGCACAAGACTTGGACATACAAAGAATACCATGGCCACAAGCACATCTCCTCTGGCCTTCCTTCAACACAATCTTCCACGTGTATATAAGGAACTAATAAAAATGGGTTACTTTCCACATGTCCAGCTCTATAAGACTCCTAGGTTTTAGCGCAAAAGTAGATGGGATGCTGTTCTGAAGAGACAGCAGTCTTGTGCTAATCTCTGTAATTTAGCTGGCTGAAACCCTAATGGTGCGTTCACACCGGACGCGAATGAAGCGGTAAGCGCGAGTGATTTACATGTTAAGTCAATGCAAAGACGCGAATTGAGCGATTCGCGCGAATCGCGCAAGTTGAAAAATCTGAACTTTGGCGAATTTCCGCGCCGCGTTAACCAATCAGGAGCTTGCTCTAGTAGTGACGTGGTTACGAGTGGCGGCAGAAATCCGAAACAACAATGGACGACAAAATCATCGTGGCTGTCTGTGGATACCCGGAGCTGTATGATACATCTTCATACTACTACAGAAACAGGAATAAAAAGGATCTTGCTTGGAGAAAAGTGAGTGAGGAGGTCGGACAATCTGGTAAGTTGTAATAAACGCTCTTTACTCAATTTGAGCTATATACATATTGAGACTACAAGCTAGCTAAAGCCGGTAAATTGAGCTTATTCGCCGCATTTTACAAGTTACTTTCCCGCTGACAAGTTGATGTATTTATTCAGAGGAAGTGTGCAGAAAGAAGTGGAAGAATCTGAGGGACACATATTTAAAGGAGAGGAGAAAGGAGACGGAGAAGAGGAGTGGGTCAGCAGCAGGGTCAGGGAAAAAGTGGAAGTACTCTGCGGTCCTGTCTTTCCTCGACCCCTTTGTCTCCCCACGGGAGACAAGCGGGAATATGGAGAGGGGGGATGAGGAGAATCAGGCCGCAGGGTACGACCACACCGAGGACCAGGGTGAGACAGAGGCAGCAGGGCACTCAGAGACAGGAGGTGTGTTGGCAAGAAGCAACACAGCAGGGCATATTTGTTATTTTTATTTATTTATTTATTTTTATGATGAAAAAGCTCAATTAATTTCAGTCTGGCTGGTGTAATGTGCAATGTGTGTAATGTTGTATTAATATTTAATATTGTCATGACAGAGCCCACTGGTTCTTTTGATGGCAGTGAGCCTGGGTCCCCTCGGCCAGAATCTACTGCTGCTTCTGCTTCCCCTGCCGGCCCTTCAACATCTGCTGCTGTACCCACAGGTGTGTACATGCAATAATGACCATGTTTAACATGCTAATTAAATTTACAGTAAGCACTCATAGCCTCACACACTGACGGTTTGTGAATGAGTTTAATCCTTTTCTGCCTTCTCATCGTACAAAATGTGTTATCATTTGATACAGGGCAAAGAAGAAGAGCTCAGAGAAGGCCTCGGGAGCAGCCATCGGAGGTGGAGCGGGAGCTCCTAGAAGTACTCCGGAGCCGTCCTGTAGCTCCAGCGCCACCTCCACGCTCTGAGGATGAGCTCTTCCTCTTGAGTCTGGTCCCTTCCCTGCAGAGGATGCCGCCTCAGACTAAAGATTTTGTTAAATTTCAAATACACAAATTAATTTATGAAAACAGCACAGTTGTGCTTAATTTGGAACAATTGGAGCCTACACAATAGTTTTAAAAATGAGGCAGCAATCTCTGCAGGGAATGAACCAGACTTTCTCTCCTTTCTCCTCTCCTTCACTATGGCCCTCACTCTTCCCTCTTCCAAGCAAGATCCTTTTTATTCCTGCATGTAAATAGTTGTTATTATTATATTATATATTGTAAATATAGTTTATATTTTTTATTTGATTTGATTTATTTTGTATAAATAAATGTTCTATACAATGACCAAAGAGGTTTGTGTGTTACTTTGTGCACAACAAATCATAATTTATATTTGTTACTTAAAAATATTATTTCTATGTTAAGACTACAATACTTATGGCAAATATTTGTGCATTCATTCTAATTATATTGTGTTGCAAATACACTCACAATAGTATAGTTAAAAAAAAAAAAAAAAAAAAAAAATTATTTGTGATTGGACCAGTAATGTGGTATAGTGTAATGACAATGCAGCAACGAGACAGGGATTCATTTTGGAGGCTGGCTCCATTTATCATTTTAAACAAGAAAACTGTAACAATCTAAACTTGAACAAACAATGATTGAAAAATGATGAAAGATTTAAAAGTTAAGGATGGAAAAAGAGCAATATTTACAAGAGAGGTTGAAAATGTTATTTACAATATATAAAGGGTGTAAATCAAAAGAAAAGACAAAAGGGTGGGAATATTTACACTACCTAAACATGAACATAAAGAGCACAGGATTTAAAACCTATTACTCGGTCGGTTGCCATGGGACTGCTCCCTCTGCTGTAAAGTGAGCCATGAAGCTGTCCCTGACCCGGATGGCTTCTCTGGCAGAATTATTCGCTGCAACCCGACCGAGACTTTGCAGCGAGTCCTCTGCACCCTGCCCCGCCCCCCTCACAGCAGGTGCCTCTGCAGATCTCATAAAGTTGTGGAGGACACACGTCGCCTTCACACACCTCTCCACAACCTCAGGATGAACCTCTATGAGGCGGCGATACATCCTCCACTGTGAGGACAGGATTCCGAAGGCGTTTTCCACCACCAGCCGGGCTCTGGAGAGACGGTAGTTAAAGACCCTTCTCTCTCGGGGAAGGGTGCGCCCAGGGAATGGCCTCATGAGGTTTTTCCTGAGGGGAAAGGCCTCATCTGCCACAAAGACATGGGGCTGGGGTCCTCTGTGGTCAGCTCCTGGGAGAGGACGGTCAGGTGGCAGTTGGAGGGTGCCACCACGGAGTGCCTGGCCAAAGGCTGAGTTGGCCAGAGTCCCACCATCACTCGACCGTCCATATGCCCCGACATCGATCACCCTGAAGCAATACCTTGCATCCACAACAGCAAGGAGAACTAAGGAAAATGTTCCCTTGTAGTTGTGGAACTGGGATCCGGTGTTGGGGGGTGCTTTTAGCAGGACGTGCTTGCCGTCCAGTGCTCCACAGCAGAGTGGGAAGTTCCACCTCTCCTCAAAACCCTCTGCAATGGACCTCCATTCGTCTGTGGAGGGCACAGCCATAAACTCTTCCACTAAGCAGTCCCAGATTGCAGTCACCACGTCTGGGACAATCTTGCAGACGGTGGAGACACCAACACGAAAGCTGCTGGCGATCGTCCTGAAGGAGTCTCCAGTGGCAAGATATCTGAATGAGAGAGAAAATAAAAAAATAAAATAAACATTGTTATAAATGCAGATTGCAATTCTATATTAGCAAATATAAATTTATTATACTGGTGTTTGTGACATTTTCATTTCTTTTTAATTTTTTTTTTTTTTTTTTTTTTACAGTTAAACAACAACAAGCTTAATAAAATGCCCTTAATACTTTACCTTTATTTAGCATTTGCTCTGATTTTATAATACTGGTGTTTGTGACATTTTCATTTCTTTTTAATTTTTTTTACAGTTAAACAACAACAGACTTGATAAAGTGCCCTTAATACTTTACCTTTATTTAGTATTTGCTCTGTTTGCTACATTGCAAAAACAGTCTATTAATCAATATTATAATATAGCAGTTCCCTGCACAATTCAAAACCCACATTGACTGTTGTAAACTAGCTAATTGCCATTTCATTAAAGTGTTGTATGATAATTGTGTGTTCAGAAGAATGAGAAGACTATATGTCTGTGGAGTCATTAATTACTTGTAATCACACTGAATATTAAATGATTTACTCACCGGAGACAGATGGACAGGCGCTCTGCAGGTGGAATAGAGCGCCTGTAGTTGGTGTCCTGGAGGGAAATCCTCCCACCGACACGGGACAACAGGTCATCAAACTGGGACCGGCTCAGTCGGAAGTACCGCTGAAAGCGGCCGTCATCCAGGCGCAGCTCCTGGAGGAGTTGGTGAAACTCACCAAGCTGGGTGCGCCTCTTAAGTATCTGATGGACCCAGACACGGCGCCGAACGGATCTACGCCGTTTTTCAGCCTTCCAAGCGCAGCTACTCTCTCAACGAAATCCAAGTCAGCCATTTTGCAACGTGACTGGAGACGCGAATTTCACGCGCGAATGAAGCGAATTTCACACGCGAATGAAGCGAATTTCACGCGCGAATGAAGCGAATTTTACTTAAATGTTCACGCGTCCAACTTCGCGCGAATAGCGCGATTTATTCGCGCAAGTCGCGTCTGGTGTGAACACAGCATAACAACTAGTATCCTCGGATCCAGATGAACAGGAGCCTTTTCATTACACGAGACAAGTCTGGTGCATGTAATCAATGGGAAATCACATCTTTGTGTTCCCACTGTGATGCTGAGATTTGATTTCTGAATGTTCAATCTGTTCAGAGTAAGAGGTCAACAGTCTCTTGGTATGTGTCTGTTAAACCACACTCCTTTTTGCTCACATCAGTCACAGCCAAAGTAACCTTAGCACAAGCTGGAGAATCACACACAAAGCACCTCAGATTAACTTTTATTTTTCGTCCCATGAAGTTAATCCCATCATTCATCAGATGGCACAGTTCCCTTAATGTATCCTTCAAAAAGCCAAGATCTTCTGTTGGTCGACGTACACCACATGTCAAAGGTGTGTGGAAAATAGCGACAGGATCTAACATGACTGCAAAGGACTGGCCACATACATGTTTTGGAGCTCTTGTACAGTGGTAATCCATCAACGTTAAATGATAAATCAACACAATGGAGTTTAACTACTTCATCAAGTGAGTAACTTTATAATATTTCTTGCCATTTTGGTTTTACTGGCAAATTAAGGTATTCCATTCCAGATAATTGCTGTTAGTCAATTTGAGGGCGTGCAATTTTTTAAAATGTTTTTTTTTTATTTTTTTTTTTTATGTTTGGTCCTTTTGCGATCTTCAGCACTAAAAACAAATCCTACTACAAGGAACACATACTTCCAAAAGTATAATGTAATCTATTACTTTGGTTATATTGTGTTTATTTACTGGCACCACATTTGTCCATAAAACATAATTTAAAAGTAGACATAAATGTGTGAAACAAACCAGTAGTGTCCAGTGGTCACCCTCATTTACAGAACCTGCCAGCAAATCATGGGCCCATAGATCCATTTATGAGTAGGAAATTACAGGGAATTACAATTAAAACATGAACTTTTATGATAATCATATCAAAATACGAAAGCTGTTTACCTTCTTCATTTGAGTGGCATTGCCTTTCCACAGATTTGTGATCTGGAATAAATCAATGACCAATGCCTTTCCTGCATTGATACCCTGAACAGGAAAGTGGTTCAATTGTTTTTCACAGCTTGACACTTGAACGTATGTTTAAAAGGCATTATGGTTAAGCTAAAATATATTAAGAATTAAGCATTAGGAATATTTGTGAAGACTAAGCTTACCTCACTCTAAAGTCTCCCCAGTCAGAGGCACTCAAAATCCCGGGTAAATATTTTATATAGTCCTACATTGATCCACGGTCTCCGTCATACTTACCACTCCTTTGCAACCATGTCCTTCACACTTTCATTGATCTAAAATAATGAGGCAAATCATCCGTTCGCAAAGACCTGCCCCCTTTAGTTAATGTTGCTCTGTCTGACAAGCCATGCCGCTCTCACGCCACACATTATGTTCTCACAAAGTGAAAAATACTTTGCGGAGCCAAGAGGACACTGACAACGCATCAACAGACAAGACAGAGCAGGTTACTTTTGATATGAAACAAAGTCTCAAATTTTGTAATTTTTAAAGAAATGTAAACAAATACCGTTTTGTGGCTCTTTAATTTGTTGTGACAGTTTGCTGTAGCGCCTCAGCTCAAGAGGCTTGTGAACCGATCATCTCTTCCTACTAGTTAGTAGGAAGAGATTCTTGCTCTTACTTTATTACTGTTTATGAGGTTTTTTTAGGCTAGTATTATTTTTTTTAAATGATACTGAAAATAATAAGAATTGTGAAATTTCATGAAAATGTTTATCATGAAAACCTAATTTAAAGCATAACTATATTGTGATATTGTTATCGTGATACAAAATTACTCATATCGTGATTTAAGATTTTGGTCATATCGCCCAGCTCTAGTTCAATGTTTCTTTTTTTTTTTTTTTTGAGAAAGTGGTGCTTTATCCACAACTTCATTATTAAATCTCTGTAAGTCTATGATAAAATAATTATGTTGTACAACATTAGTATTTTTGAAATGGTTTAATGCATATTTCTATTGCGTGTGTGTGTGTAATATATATATATATATATATATATATATATATATATATATATAAAGCAATATCACACTTAGTTGTGCGATTAATAGAGAGAAATGTGATGCGCTCACTAACCACTGACCTCTCTTTTCCTCAGGCTGAGAGAGGAAGCACTGAGATAAGGCTATCTACAGGACATCCAGCAGCTTGGAAAATCCCTAAAGAGGCCCCTAAATGTTGATCATGAAGGTCCTCTTCTGTCATTATACGTCAACACAAGCAAATGAAACAAAACCATCAAGCTCAGAATTTTTATTTATTTATTTATTTTTAGGTTTTTCCAGTAAAATATCTAAACTTTCAACTAAAACTCAAGAAAAAAAAAGTGGTCTGGTGTTTCCTCTCCTTTGCCCTAGCTGTCAACACAAAGCAAACCTCACCAGCTCCAAATTTCTCTGGTAAGTGTTTTTCTCTGATTTTGTGGCCGTGAGAGAGGAAATTCAGCATGCTGTCTTGGAGCATATGTGCCAAAGAAAAGAGAACATTCCGTTTTTTGTCTTTTACACAGTCCTTGTCAACAATCTGTACAGCATCAGCTTAAGATAGATGGGTGTTAAGGTCACAGAATGGTTCCATCCTCCTTCATTGTTTGAGCACAATCCAAATAGGAAGGCAAGGCAGTTATCTACAATAACCCATTCTGAAAGTTAATATGTTATACTGTGGGCAATATACACTAGAAAATACACTAGAATCCACAAATATATGGCCAACAGCAGTGTTTATATGTGATAGTTCTGTAAAAAGTCAGAAAAATATATTCATGCATTTTATATTTTGATTACTACAGACATTTAAGTGGCACATGTTGGCTTCTTGATTCAATTGTTTCTAATTGTTTCGGTATTGTTTTGATAGCGCATGTTAAAAACATACCTGAGCTGTGTGGAAAAGTGGAGGATAAGAAAGAGAAAAATGTTCTGTAGTGTCCCTCATTTATATTCTCCACTTAATAAGATTTAAATCTCAAATGCAGTACAGTGAACAGGAAGACCTCTTTGACATTGCAGTCCCTGACCTCTACCTCTCTCCTTCAATGCAATTTTCTGATAAAGTTAGTTGTTTGAAAGATGGAGGAAAAAAAAAAATCACAAGTAGTCGTGCGATATGGCTGTATATCAGTACGCTGTGATTACCTATGGCCGAATCACAGCTGTCCTGAGATATCGCACAGCTGCTTGTGTGATATTGCTCATATATATGTATATATATATATAATATATATATATATATATATATATATATATATATATATATATATATATATATATAATATGCATCTAAAAACATTTATATTGACAATATTTGTGAATACATTTCGATAAAAGTGAAGAAAAAGGTTATTGCGTTTTTTTACAATCACTATCTGTAATGAACTGAAAAAATATTGGCAAATAAAAACAGTATTGATAAAACATAATTAAACAGTGTACTCAGATACTGAAGGATAAATGCATCATAATATTGCTTTACCAGTTTCATTGGTTTGATTGGTGTAAACATTGAATCTAAATATAATTAGTTTTTTCCTTCCCATAAACATTAACAGTCATTTCAGGTCCGTGAGAAGAATCATCTCATGCGTACTCAGTGTGTTTTCTCGAACCATCAACAGTTCTGATCTCCTGCCTTTGATGGTAAGACACCAGATGTGTTTCACTGTATCTTGAGTCAGTGCAAGAGGTAAATAATAACATGACTGCTGCCACAATGTCAAGAATTCCTGCAGCCCATCCGACAAACAGCGCATACCCAAACTCTGAACGTGACAACACATGAGGTGTGGTCTCATCGGAGAACTTCATAACAGCATCATGAGCAACGTAGGAAACGGGAGTGAGCACCAACAATCCAGCGATACATAAAAACACAGCCGCCGTGATCTTCAAACCTTGCTTGGTCCGTCGTCCTTCTTCACTCTTACAGCAATTGATCCGACTCATGGCAGGGATGGCAAGAAGAAGTCCAAGAAGACATGTGGCATCCGACAGGCACATCAGAACACGGGCCAGCATCCATGTGGGGTCGAGGCCAAGGATAGTGTCATAAGGACGGCACTCTGTGCCAACCACCTCATGAAACACGCAGGACTCCCAAAGCCCCTGTTCGAAGCTCTCCAAGGCCATTAGTTCAGTAGAAAGTGACAGCCACTGAGGCATAATGGTGGCTGCCAGAGAACAAAACCAGCCCCCCATCCCGATCAGCATACCCAGAATTTCCAGAGCCACAGTGCAAGGGTTTGTCATGGTTACCTCTGACTACAGTGTCCTCTCGGGGTCTGACGGCCTTCGATTTTGGCTGGCACTCCAAGAACCTCCTTTTAATGAGAGAGGAATGGAGAGTACGAGAAGAACAAAACTAGTGCCTTGGATCCAGATTCTGTACAGATCTGCTGGCAGGTTCCTCACAGTCCGTCAGTCTTCTGTAAGAGGCACTCATCATCTGAGCACTGGAGGTAGAGGAGGTGTACACATGGGGAGAGAGGGCGCTCAAACTTTAGACCCTGCCCTCTAGGATCCTTTTTAAAGAGAGAGAGAGAGAGAAAGAGAGAGAGATCCGGTCTGGCAATAGGAGACCAAAGGCTACACGGGATGTCATATACTGTAGTAAACTATGGGTTCAAATGTAGTAAGTAGTATCTTAAGTATAAGTAGTATCTAAATACATTTTTAAAATACAG
The DNA here is from genome assembly GCF_024489055.1 of Chanodichthys erythropterus. NCBI lineage: Eukaryota > Metazoa > Chordata > Actinopteri > Cypriniformes > Xenocyprididae > Chanodichthys > Chanodichthys erythropterus. Next base: position 46,874,686 of record NC_090228.1, read on the forward strand.
AGATAGTATATCAAAAGCACATTTAAGTCCATATTTCATGCTGTCTCAAAATAGCACAGTTGAGTACACTTAGATGTTCTTAAGATCTTAAGTAGTACTAAGAATAATTTTTAGTATATTAAGTACAATATTAGTGTGTGAAAATAGAGCACTTTAAGTACATTATTGAAATGTACTTTTTTTCACCTGGGTTAACATTTTAAAGTAGGGATCAGAAGGTATGAAGGTCATAGAAGTCTCCTATAAACCCATCTGCATTTCTGGCAGGGGATCACGACCTCAAGGATGACAGCGTCTGGTTTAGAGTAATATAAATCAAATTGGATCCCTACCTTAATTTATTATTAACTTTATTAAAGGTATATATTAATTTGATAACTTGTTTCCAGAAAACAAACAGTGGGTTGTTAAAAGTATGTAAAAGTAAAATTTTTCAAATGCATTTACTGATTCAGGGGGTTGAACTGTGAGTGAAACTGTCAGTGGTGTAACTTTTGGTCAAGACCGCACATCCTGTTGTTTCTGGCATATTTTTACGACAGATTATGTTGCTAGTATCAGATTCATTTCAGAAAAGTTTTAGCACTGTTTTAGACTTCATGTCAACCCTGAGGAGTTATGAATTTTATTTTCAGAACAGTACAGAAATTAAGAGTGTGAAAGCATGAAATCAGTGTGATATCAGTGATATCGACAACGCAGTATTTCAGCAGGTAAGCATGGCTTCCCGAGGCAGGATTTTCTTAATAAAAGCTTAAAATTGAAAACTGTTAGACCCAGGCCTCAGTGTCATTCTGTTTTTTAAGCATGCAATGTGCATTTGGTCAACTCTGGTATTCTTTTGTTTTTAAAGGCACTGCAGAAAGAGGAAAATGACCTGAAGTTTCTGCTGAGAATGCAGAGTGTTCCTATTTCCTGTCAGAGGTCTGTGTATCATATTATGTCCAGTGTTACAGTTTATGTGAGAATCTATGTTGTCACTTGTGTATGTTACTGTTGTTTGTTAGCTTTTAATATACGGTTTTATCCTGATTAAAGCTTTACTGTAGCTGGTCTTTGTTTACGTCCTTGATGCAACCAAAAAATAGCAACATAATACATTTAAAATACACACTCTGGGAACATCAGAGACTTTACTTCTTGTAAAAGTTTCATTATATGACCCCTTTAAGGGCTAGATATCATGATAGTATTTCTTTTGTAGAGTGATGTTTCATGTAGTCTGCCCTCTCTTTCCTTGTCCGTGCCATGCAGTCTTGTAAAAGTTGGACATTTGGTGTCCTCTTCAAGCATTCTGTTCTCATTTTCTCCAAGTGGATCCCTATGGAGTATTCATCTTCTCCTGATTCACTCTATTCATAAAAACACATGCACTCATTTAATAACATTATGCTTTAACCTATTCTTAAATCCTGAAGATTATTCTATTTGTGACTCTTGCCTCTTTAGACCTTTCTCTCTTTTGGTACATGTCTTGGATTACATGGATTACATCCAGACATCCATTACTGTAAATATGAATTAAGGTGTCAGATCATTTGACATACTTATTTAATTGTTGCCTTCTTGGTGTCACATGTCTGTTGGATGCTTGGAGAAGTCATCAGGTTCCTTACTCTGTTGAATCTACTGCGAACATTGTTTATCTCTTCAATGTCAACCAAGGGTGATCTTTCTTTCTTGAATTTGTTCTTAAGAATCTCATGCCATGACTCCTTAAATGGAAAAATAACACTATTAATTAAACATGTATCCTCTCAAGCAGAGGTCGCGTTAGACTTTAGCACTGTCTGTCATTTTGACGGACAGGATAGTAAAAATTCCGTCATATTCAATTACCTGTCATTTTAATTTTTATATTTTAATAGTTACTTTTTTCGTCCACATTTTCAATTTTATTTATGAGCTTACAGGATAAGCAAATAGGCCTAGGCTATGCATTTATTTATATTATGAAAATAAAGTTGAACAAAGACACTGCGTCACTTTTCAGTTTTCATCTTGAACAGTTGTCACAGATCGTGAGTGAACGCGATCATCCCTTCCTCTTTACTACTTTACAGAACGAAATAAACATGAATGAACATCAGAAAATATGTTGAAAGATGTCTTAATCGGTTCAATCAGTGTTGGAAACAACGTCACATAATATTTTACCTAATAAAAGCCATTCGTTGACCGTAAACTTGATAGTCAGCAAGAAAAATAAAACAAACCATTTAAAACAAAATGAACTGGATTAGAAATTTAATTATGTAAGTATAAGTATTATAACTTTATTATTATAAAATGGACTTAAATCGGGTGCTCGCCTGTGTGGCTGGCAAAAAATGCGGCATCGGCATCTCGTAGCGGCAAATCCAGCGGCCAGGAACTTTATTCAGCAAAATAACATTATAAACCACAGTACTGCAATTTGTAAGCATTTATCCATTTTGATAATACAGTTCTGATGCTCCACTGCAAGATAAAGATGAAAGTGTGCGCTATTTATATAGTAAATCACATGCCTTAATAAAATATTAATGCAGTGTATTACATATTGTTTTGAAATGTCATTACATGAATATATACTGTTATGCAGTTAATACAGAAAAGTTTCTTATATGCTAAAGCTGAAACTCTGGCATCTTCAGCCACAGACTTTCTCCGCTGTTGCTCTTTGTAGCACCTGTTACTGTCCAGTTATATAATTTAATGGAATGTTTTTACTGTAAAAATACAATAATAAAAAAAGCATTATATATGGCAGAAAGGTTGCAGTAATGATGACACTGTTAAGTTGTTGCTGTTGTTCACTCTTTACTAAACTTTTATGTATTTTATGTAAACTATTTGTAAAAAAGTAAAAAAAAAAAAAAAAAAAAAAAAAAAGGGAACTGTGCATTAATTGAGCATTAATTATGCACCTCAAATGTGGCGAAAAGTCTGGACTTCTTGTATCTCCAAGTTCAATGTAGAACTTTTCATAGTCCTCTTTTTTTGCAAAGACAAATGTACAAGCTGGTGAATTTTCATCCAATTCACCCATCCAGCTGTTCAGTTTTTCAAAGGATTGTACTTGTTCCTCTTTGTCCATGAAAAGGACACTTGGGACATGTACTCCAGCATCAAACGTGTTGCGGCACCAGTCAGCTGCAGCCATGATGTCTTTCAAAAAAGGGTTTTCCTGCAGTAAAAAAGAAAACATGGTCAATGTGTATTACTGATGTTATAAACAAATGCTTCAAAGTATTAGAGCATTTACATTGCATCATTAATAAAATAAATGCTCTTTGTAACAAAACAATGTCTATCAAGATTTGTCATTTAACATCTTAAAAACATCTGTATAGAATTAAGCAGTGGGTATGTGATTACATGTACATTAAAGGGTTTCTATTGAGAGTGTAAATCAGGCCACAATCCTCTGACACATGCCACGGAAAACCAGATGTGCCTCTAAACAAGTGGCATGTGATGGTGGCTTCTGTGCATAGGAAGGTTGCTGCTTAATGTTAAAGGGATAATTCACCCAAAAATGAAAATTTGATGTTTATCTGCTTACCCCCAGGGCATCCAAGATGTAGGTGACTTTGTTTCTTCAGTAGAACACAAATTATGATTTTTAACTCTAACCGTTGCAGTCGGTCAGTCGTATAATGCATGTCAATGGGAACTTCGTCTATAAGAGTAAAAAAAAACATGCACAGACAAAATCCAAATTAAACCCTGCGGCTCGTGACGACACATTGATGTCCTAAGACACAAAACGATCGGTTTGTGCGAGAAACCGAACCGTATTTATATCGTTTTTACCTCTAATACACCACTATGTCCAACTGCATTCAGCATCCGGTTAGTGAGGTCAAAAAACATGTTCTGATGCCGGAAGTGATCTCTCGCGCTTTGCTTCAATGAGTGCGAAACATCACTTCCATCATCAGAGCACGATCAGACCTCACTACCCGGACAAATCGTTTCATGTCTTAGGGCATCAATGTGTCGTCACGAGCCGCAGGGTTTAATTTGGATTTGTCTGTGCATGTTTGTTTTTTTTCCAGTTCCCATTGACATGCATTATCAACGGTTGGTGTTAAAAATCATCATTTGTGTTCTACTGAAGAAACAAAGTCACCTACATCTTGGATGTGCTGGGGGTAAGCAGATAAACATCAAATTTTCATTTTTGGGTGAACTATCCCTTTAATTACACTATCTAGGATCCTGTTTTTGACCTTTTTTTATTACAAAAATTCAACTTTGGGTTGTTTGGGTCAGGGCTTGAAAATATGTCTTATCTCTTCAGTGCTTTCTGTGTCTCCTGATGTTATCTCTGCAGCACTGTGAAAAAAAATTGGAGGCACATTAGGTCTTTATGGAGCTGTTAACTTGACCTAGAAAATCACTATCGTGACGATAGAATGAAAGGATTTAGCGATGTTACACATACATTAGGTATGCACACCCACAATGCAAGCAATGTCCTCTACCTTTTCTTTCCATGGAAAGATGTGCACTTTAGAAGCACAGATTCAGCTCTGTATCTGCACATGTTTTGGCTTTGCAACCACTGAATCAGAACCTAATACAAATAAAGTATTAATAACATTGTTAAAAATAAGCAGCTTTAACCACATCCAAGGTTTTATAGGTCTTATATTTTTTCTTAAAATACTACTTTTACTGAAGTAATGCAGTTTTGATTCTAACTATTAGAGACTATTAGGGATACATTAGAGTTATATTTTCTCCAAACCATGTTCTATACATTTTTAAAAAGTATACAAACTCCCATATATTAGCTCACCTCTGGCAAAATCACCTCGGTAATAAATAGCTGTTTCTCAGCTACAGTTCCAGGCACAAACAGGATTTTTTTCCAGTCGCTGGATTAGGTCTTCTGTCTGGAGTAGGAAATAAAGTAAAGAAATAAACATTAAAAAAATTCCTGACATTTCATGCATCCATCCATTTTTTGTAAAATTAAGAGAGAAAAAACAGTCCACTTATCTTCATATCCTTAAATAGACTGAGATGTTGACAGTAATATTTTCTGAGAGATGGATCAAATCCTTGATTTTTCCACAGATACATTCTGTTGGAGAGAACCTGTGCACTCTGCAGCTTTCTTTCCAAATCCTGAAATATTACTTATATATTTCAAAGTATATTTAACCAGGCTGAAATGCATGTATAATTATGAAATGCCATTTAGGTAATAAAATTTTGGATTGGATACATTTTTTCTTGTTAATTTATCTCTTCATCTGTCAGAATGTCTTTTGCTTGAACACACTCCAGGATGTATATTCTGTGTAAGAAAAAAAAAATAAACATAGCCACATCTATACATTTCACATTTTGTTGTACAACATACACCACTACTTACCAAAAAAAAGTACTTAATTTTATTATTTATATTTACATATTTAAATATATCAATCGCTATTATCATGGTCAGTAAATGAATAATGAAATAAACAGAAATTGTGTATTAATAACATTGTCAAAACTTAAAATTCTTTCATTATCTTTCATTATGTAGGTATCATATATATATATATATATATATATTATATTACTGTTTGGGCAATGTTCTGTTTTGAGATTGGCCCATGTGAAATACCAACTTAAGTACTACAGAAAAACATTTCAGAGAAGTGTTATGTTTGTATGTTTGCCACAACACAGGAGAGGAGACACAAAGGTAAAAGTAACAGTTCTTTGTTAACGTGTTGGTATGCAAAAGGTCATGTTCAAGCTGATTACTATTTTTACATTATAATAGTAGTACAGCATTCTGTTCAAATGTTGCGTCTGCCGAGTAGGTGTGGTTCAATATGTGAAGCTGACACAGGATCCGGCCAATAATAAGACGGCATTCGGACATAAACAAGGAAGCCTGCACTGAGTTCACTACATATGACAACGGTTCAAATTGTTGAATAAATTCTTTATTTTTGTTTTTCCGCACAAAAAGTATTCTTGTCTCCTCATAATATTAAAGTTGAACTGCTGTAGTCACGTTGACTATTTTTAACAACCTTTCTGGACGTCAAGAGGTGCAATGACATTGCTTCCAATGTGTGGATCAGATACCCTCGGATTTCATCAAAAAATATCTTAATTTGTGCTCTGAGGTTGAACGAAGTTCACCCAAGTTTTTGGGTGAACTAACCCTTTAAGCATTGTAGTTCTTAAGCTATTGAAAGGCAATCAGTAAAGAGAACTCATTTTGCTATATGCGCACACTGTCTGAAAAACAGTTTCTTCAGCGCTGTCTAAGGTGGTGGTCATAGAGCCCGGGAATGTTGAACAGTTATTTCTGATGTGTCAAAATGCTCATCTCTGCAAGAATCAAATAAACACAGTAAGTCTTAAGTGAAAGCAAACAGGATCCGGGCAGCTCTTAAAGTGACAGCAGTGTCTGTCATTCATGCTATCAAACAACAAAAGAGAAAAAAATATCTCGCTGCTTTGGACTAAATCACTTTTGAAACTTTAATAAGAAAAAATAAAATTTACACAGTGAAGAATTTAATACATTTGATTACTTTATATAATGTAGCATTTCTTATTTTATCTACTGTAGTTTTTTTTTTTTTTGTCTGATTGCTTGTAATTAGTTATTAGTTTTACTTTTATTTAATTGTTGACTGTACTTGTCTTCACTGAGCTTGAGGTTTTCATTTTTATTTTTTGTTTTTATTCTGGCTATAATACTAGTTTTGTGATATTGACACTTGTGACAAGATTTTTGAAATTTGATATAAAGAACTTTTTAAAACAAAAATAACTATATTGTGATATATTGTTACAGTGAAATAAAATTACTCATATTGCTCATATTGTGATATAAGATTTTAGTAATATCGCCCACCCCTAATGTATTCTTACGGTGTTATTGCATGTGCATACTACTTTCTTTTGTAAGATCGTACTGAAACATCTTTAACTTTTGGTTTTACTTGTTTTTCAGTGCTGTTGCAGTTTTGATGATGTGCTCAGATCAGAACAGACAACACAGCTGTATGTCTTGACAGCCAGGACTTCGAAGAGTTGCATCCATGAGTATTACATTGTTGTGGATGGGCAGCTCATTCCCTGCAAGTCCTCTCTGTCAGCCTTTGATGAACACTTCAAAGCACATTATGTGTTTGGCATTTCATATGATGCTGCTTTGGCTTCATGGTATGGCTTCATTTGCGGTTTGGCTTTAATGCTATCTTGGACCCCAAAATTCTTGCGACCTCTGGAATTAAATTGCCAATCTTATCCAGTACATGGTACTATACCTCAAGTAACTGGAGATAATTTAGGAATGCACACACTTAGTGGGATTTTAGAATTATTAACTCAAATTATTTTTGTAGGTTTTGTTTGATTGACAAGTCTGCTTTGCTGAGCATCTTCACTAATGACCACCCAGACAATAAGTTCTACATACTGAGCACTGTAAAAGCCTATTTTCACATTTTTGATGTACACTGTAAACCTTAACATTCAATATAATTAATTGTTTTGAGTAGGACAAACTTAAATTAAACAAATTATTTCAAATTTAACTTTAACAAATTAGTTCAAATTAACTTTTATGAGTATTTAGCACTTTCTCTTTCTTTGAAGTTCACAGAACTGATATATTTTAAGTAAACTGAACTGTTTCATTGTTTTGAATTTAATGAACTAATTTCTTTTAATTTAGACAAACTTAAGTTTAACTGAAACTGGGCTAGGACTTCTATTTCCCAGAATGCTTTGCCCATAGCACTTAAAAGGGAGAGTAAATGTTAAAATTAAGTGTTATATATATTTTTTTTTTCTGTGCAATATTAACGTTATGTAGGAGATTTAGTAGCGATTGTTTAATTATGCAAATTTAGAGTTTACTAATGTGTAATGGTGGCAGCTTCCCTTAACTTGAATAAATAATTTATTTTTCAAAACAAAGGGCACCAGACAGTTTTCTTAAAACTGCCAAAAGACAAATTAACAACCCAGATAGCAAAGGAATCAATCTGGGATTATGTTATTGTTATTATTAATTTTATACTTATTTCAATTTTATCTTTATCTTGGGTAACTGTGACGATCCAGCCTACTGGATGATGCCCGCTAGTGTTGATTAGGTTCAAATGGAGGTGGGCTACAAGATGCAGCTAAGGCAGGACACAAACTTGAAGATTTTAAGGACAATTATGAGCCTGATTTGCATCCCCCAGTGATCTGAGGGTGTGGTCCAATTTGAGGCTTGTCGCAACCGACTTTTTGTCCAAAAAAAATCCTCAATTATGTGGTGTCATTATGGTTATTTTACTGCTCCCGGTCACGTGAGAGCCTCCACAATCCCAAATCGTAAATATCAAACACGTTTGATAATCACAGTGTAATTATGTATTTCATGGCAGCCACTTCTGAGACCAATTAGTGATTGTCAAACTTTGCCAACCTCACCATTAATTAACGTAATTTTCTTCATGATTTTGTGATAGTATGATTATTGAAATGTCAACGTATTTCTTACTTTACCTGTGAGATATATACATATTTGATGGAAGTTTTAGGCCTAATCGTTTTTCTGTGCAAAGAAGAACATGGCAGCTACTAGACCATGAGGGTTATTTTTCCTAGGCAAACATTGTCAGTATTCATAATAATTTTCTCAAGGTATTATTGTGTGATATTTTGACTTGTAAAACGCAGTATTTCGTAAAGTATTAATCATGGGTTAATCATGTGTTTTAAGAACATTGCTACTAAAGCTGAGACAAATTAGTGATGTTTCGTACTTTGTAAAATTACAGTCCATCTTCATACATAAAAATACCCCAATATGTTTGCAGAAAAAAAGCATAAAATACCCCAATATGTTTGCAGATATTTAGGAAACATGCTAAGTTCACCTACTTGTTCCTCAGAAATCAATGCTACAGCCAGATATTCTACTTTGAAATGTGTGTTACATGTCAAAATGTCTGTCTTTGTTTTGGGGCAAGCAATATTTTGAATTTGGACTGCAGTACCTATTTCGACCACTGTGTGTCATTCCAACATAGAGCCCCTTTAATAGCCATTATCTATCTGATCTACCTTCCAGGATATGATTGTCACTTTTATTGCCAGAGACCTTTATTTGCTTGTTTGGTGGATTTTGGATAACATTGTAAGATTACATTTAAAGCCAATCTGTTAGGAACATCCACAGGTAAACACAAAATTTGTGCAGTTTACTGGGCGTTACCAAACATACCTGTGAAAAACAGGTCAGTGTTATGATATATCCAACTTGATCTTCTCTGTAATGCTGGTCTAGTAAAGGAGTATGACTATGAAACAGTCATATAACCACTTGTTCATTCAACAGACTGGTTTATTCATTGATCAGTTGGGAGCAACTGTGAAAGGGACCGTCTTATGTATCAGCTGATAACCTTGGTGCTCATCATAAGGCAGGATTCCTTGAGGGTTTTTACTGCAGATATATTCTGCCATTTTTGCATGGCAACAAGAACTTCACAACAAGGTTCAGCACACAGAGGGTAGGCTCCAGCAACTGTGAACCGCGCACTAAAGACACTTATCACAGGCATGTTGAGGAGGTAAAGCAGGATGTATGGAGATGAAGCTGTCCACTATGCAACATTTTCATGCTGTCACTGGCAACCCACCAGATGATTTACATGACCTACTAGAGCAGGGATGGACAACTCCGGTCCTGGAGGGCCAGTGTCCAGCAGAGTTTAGCTCCAACCCTAATCAAACACACCTGAACCAGCTTATCAAGGTCTTTAGGATTAGTAGAAAGTTATAGGCAAGTGAGTTTTTATCAGGGATGGAGATAAACTCTGCAGGACACTGGCCCTCCAGGACCGGAGTTGTCCATCCCTGTACTAGAGGGCATTGTGCCAGTTCTCTGTCGCTGCCTTTCAGAGATGATTGAAAAGAAATACAGGTGCTGGTCATATAATTAGAATATCATAAAAAAAAGTTGATTTCACTAATTCAATTCAAAAAGTTAAACTTGTATATTAACTTGTTTTTCTTTTAATCTTGATGATTATAACTGCCAACTAAGGAAAATCCCAAATTCAGTATCTCAGAAAATTAGAATATTGTGAAAAGTTTCAATATTGAAGACACCTGGTGCCACACTCTAATCAGCTAATTAACTCAAAACACCTGCAAAGGCCTTTAAATGGTCTCTCAGTCTAGTTCTGTAGGCTACACAATCATGGGGAAGACTGCTGACTTGACAGTTGTCCAAAAGACGACCATTTACACCTTGCACAAGGAGGGCAAGACACAAAAGGTCATTGCAAAAGAGGCTGGCTGTTCACAGAGCTCTGTGTCCAAGCACATTAATAGAGAGGCGAAGGGAAGGAAAAGATGTGGTAGAAAAAAGTGTACAAGCAATAGAGATAACCGCACCCTGGAGAGGATTGTGAAACAAAACCCATTCAAAAGTGTGGGGGAGATTCACAAAGACTGGAGTCAGTGCTTCAAGAACCACTACGCACAGACGTATGCAAGACATGGGTTTCAGCTGTCGCATTCCTTGTGTCAAGCCACTCTTGAACAATAGACAGCATTAGCAGCATCTCACCTGGACTAAAGACAAAAAGGACTAGACTGCTGCTGAGTTGTCCAAAGTTATGTTCTCTGATGAAAGAAATCAGGGTCCCAAAGTCTGGAGGAATAGAGGAGAGGCACACAATCCACGTTGCTTGAGGTCCAGTGTAAAGTTTCCACAGTCAGTGATGGTTTGGGGTGCCATGTCATCTGCTGGTGTTGGTCCCAGCAGTATACTAGGAAGTTTTAGAGCACTTCATGCTTCCTGCTGCTGACCAACTTTATGGAGATGCAGATTTCATTTTCCAACAGGACTTGGCACCTGCACACAGTGCCAAAGCTACCAGTACCTGGTTTAAGGACCATGGTATCCCTGTTCTTAATTGGCCAGCAAACTCACCTGACCTTAACCCCATAGAAAATCTATGGGGTATTGTGAAGAGGAAGATGCGATATGCCAGACCCAACAATGCAGAAGAGCTGAAGGCCACTATCAGAGCAACCTGGGCTCTCATAACACCTGAGCAGTGCCACAGACTGATCGACTCCATGCCACACCGCATTTCTGCAGTAATTCAGACAAAAGGATCCCCAACTAAGTATTAAGTGCTGTACATGCTCATACTTTTCATGTTCATACTTTTGAGTTGGCCAAGATTTCTAAATCCTTTCTTTGTATTGGTCTTAAGTAATATTCTAATTTTCTGAGATACTGAATTTGGGATTTTCCTTAGTTGTCAGTTATAATCATCAAAATTAAAAGAAATAAACATTTGAAATATATCAGTCTGTGTGTAATGAATGAATATAATATACAAGTTTCACTTTTTGAATGGAATTAGTGAAATAAATCAACTTTTTGATGATATTCTAATTATATGACCAGCACCTGTATATAAGAATTTAGAGAGATCACATATCTTAACTAATTATATAAACCTGTACAGATATTGTTAGTGTACTGTATTCCTAAACGTAATTTAGGGAGGAGCGAGCCCATCTAATCTTCCAATCAACAGCCAGAGTATATAAGCAGCTGCTTACCTCTCTTCAGTCTCAGCTGTTCCAGCATCTCTCCACCTCCCCAAACTCCACCTTCATCTCAGGTACCTTGCCCTATGTAATCATATCCTATATTTATTCACTGTGGGGGGTATATCAGAGCTTGAGTTGAAGCTGCTTCATCGAGCCCCTCCTCAGTGGATAGCAAGCCAAATTAGCTAACCTATACACTAAAGATCTTATGGGCAAACAAACTTGTTAATTTGTTACATGTTAGGTCATTCAGCGATTCACACTGATGCAAATTGATTAAAAAATGCATAATCAGATTATAAAACATTAAAGAAAGAAACATGCATTACACTTACAATACATTATTTTCTCCAGCTTTTACATCACTTTAGTATACTGACGAAAAAAAATATTGGAATGAAAAAAAAAACTGACAGCACTGACCGGCACTGACAGCAGAGGGGAAAACACAAGCCCTTTCTAGTTCATGAAATAAACAGTGCTTTATATTTTTCAGGCAGGCTACTTTAGGTCTATTTTCTTGACCTGGCCTAAGGACACTGCAGATTTTATTTAGGTGCATTCCATTCGACCGTAAGTGGACTGCCAAGTGAACTTCACAGAGTATTTCACCACAAACAATCTGATTATTGATGCAGATCTATGTATTTCTTGACTAATGGAAATATTCTTGACTAACTATATTTTATTATAGTTGATATAAGGATGAATCTATTATAATTAACATGACATCTATGTCATATCTCATCTCTAAATAGATGTGTTTTAAGGAAGCAACTATGTGTATTTGTGTGTGTGAAGGTGTCTGTGGTTTCATGTGCAAAATAACACCTCACAAATGTAAGAATATATAAAGATGTGAGATTCTTGTTTCTTCTGAAAGTTTGTGGCCTGTTTTATTTTTACTCTTTCCTGCCTTCAGACTCACTCAATTACTTCAGACATGAGGCCAACAAAGACCTATAACTATACATAAATAAGCCATGCAGTATATAAACATAAAGCAGTCTAAAATGTTTTTGATTTATGACTCATTTGATGATTTATTTAAAGAAAATTTGACCTCACACCACCAATATGGTCCGTGTACCTTCGAATAATTTGTTTTTTCGTTTTAGTCTTCTGAACGGAAAAACTAAGAAAGCATTCATTTATCACGAATTCGACCTTCCTCATGAGCATAAATAAAAAAATCTCGAGTCGTTTTTTCATATTTTTATTTTTGTTTTAATCACACTTTATTCTATTCCGCCAAATGGAAAAACAAAAACAAAAAAAAAAAAAATGGATAAACGGCTTGAATATTCGATCTCTACATGGGCGGGAATAAAATGCCCATTTCCGCTGATTGGTCAACCAAAGATCAAGCCGCGCCATCAGTTCTTAACTCGTCTCCGTGCAACAGTAGCCTATATATCCAATACATTTGTGAGGATTATTACAGAGTTTATTGCAGCTACATTTAATCTAGTTCTCATCAAACAGCCAGACTGATAAATAGCTTGACACAACCCATGTCAGAGCAGAGCCTAGACAGAGCCTATTCATTTGCGTGCAGTGAAATACTAATTTATCGTACTGAATATTAATTTACGTGGCATCTGCTCTCACAACTACTCCTAGCCTATGTATTTGGCACACTGCTGTTTTATTTAGCTGACCAAATCTAAAAATCTCTGCTGGAGCAGCGCAACACGCTGGACAGCGTGGAGAGTTTCATCTGGGTCTATTTCTCATCAAACAACCAGATTAATGAATGGCTCGACACAAACCCTACAGACCATAGCTTTCTTCTGCCTACACATACATTTGCGTGCGGTGGAATTAGTTTATCATATTAAATATTAATTCATTTACAGTGCATCTGCTGTCAAAACTATCCCTAGCCTATTTGGCACACCACCTGTATTTATTTAACTCTTGAAATCTGTGCACCAAAAATGTGCGACGAACAGCGCAGAGGGAATGTTACATTGTAATGAAGTGCAGATCAGCAGTCCTGACTGTTTTTTTGAGCAATACACTGCGTTTATTTCATTAACACTGAGTATGTCCCTAAAAACAATGTTTTATTTTTTCTGCCAGCTAAATTTCTAAAGCAAAGTCCCAGATCATTGTGCGACTTGCAACAAAAGGCGCACAGAGTAACCTATAGTAGTAAATTTGTGAATGAATCCGAGTCTTTGAACAAATCGGTTGAGTGATTCACCAGCCATACAGCCTTTTTTATTACTAAATGAATCAGCGTTTCGAGCGAATCGATTGAATAAAATGACTCGTTCATTAACACAGTGACTTGCTCTCACCTACTGGCAATATTTCATATTCGTTTCATCTTGTAATTTATTTCATATTTCTGTATTCAAAGCATTTTGTATAAAAAATAAAATTGATGTCATTGCATTATTTGCTTTGCTGTGTTTATGAATGTATTTACAGACCTCTCTGAGCAGCATTAAATTGTGTAAATACATCTAAAATCAACTTCAGATGCTGTATTGCCACCTCTGCGGTGCAAGATGCCTTTGGTTGAAACAAAATAGTGTCAAACTGTAATTGTATTGACTAAATTTAAGATTTTAAATTAAAAGATGGCATGCCTATATTTAATAAGATATAGCTATTTTAAAAAGGTAGCCTTATTTGACTAATTCATTTATGACAGTAATAGATGGCAATAAATATAAAAATATATGTTCATCTCTTACTTTATTGTTCAAAGTGTTAATTCATAGTCTACCCTTAAACACGTAAATGAACGGCAAGAACGCATTAAACGTTTCTGTTTTGTTTTCAGTTAAAAAGGTGTCATTTAAGCGTCATTTGAGTTAATAACGATTTTTACAATGAAAGTGATTCAATCAAAAACTTTAGTTCGATAAACTTTATCTTAGAGCTGCTGTAAAGCCAAAACAAACTCTGGCTGTTAATTTTCCTATTATCACTGTAAAGCTGCTTTGAAACAATCTCTATTGTAAGAAGTGCTATATAAATGAAGATGACTTGACTTGACCAGTGAATCGATTCTGCTCTGCGCTTCAGTAGAGTAGCTTATGCATTCTCTCCGCTCTGTCCAGTGCGCCGCGCGGCCTCCAGCACAGAGATTGAGAGTTGGTCAGCTGAATAAGAAGGCTTATAAGTGTGCCAAATAGTTTGGCTTCTTGTGAGAGCAGATGCCACGTAAATAAATATTTAATACGATAAATTAGTATTTCACGGCACGTGAATGAATAGCCTACAGAAGAAAGCTCTGTCTAGACTCTGCCCTGGCATGGGTTAGTCTGGCTGTTTGATGTGAACGAGATTAAATGTAGTTGCAATAAACTCTGTAATAATCCATACAAATGTATCAGCTAGATAGCTACTATTCTGTTGAGTGGAGCCGAGTTCTGGAGCTAGAACTAATGGTGCGGCTTGATCTTTGGTTGACCAATCAGCGGAAAGGGGTGTTTTATTCCCGCCCATGTAGAGATGGAATATTCAAGCTGTTTATCCATTTTGGTTTTATTGTTTTTCCATTTTTCCAACAAAGTGTGATTAAAACAAAAATAAAAATATGAAAAAACGACTCGAGATTTGTTTATTTATGCTCATGAAGAGGGTCAAATATGTGATAAATGAATGCTTTCAAAACAAATTATCCCAAGGTACACAGACCCAGTATACAGAGATGTATATAAATACAGAGATGTATCATGAAACAGGAAGTTGGAGTTAACATGAACTAAAAAAAGAAAAGAAAAAAAGACAGCCCACACAAAACAGAGTCGTGCCATTAGTGAGTGAGAACCAGTCATGAGGGACCATTTATATCTTTTCTTCTTTATGATTCAATTTAGTACTGGTAAGTTAAAACTTTTAATTATTTTTTTAATTTATGAGGAACTGCTGTGAGATCAGTGTGATGTAGTTGTAGTTATTTAAAACATCAGTTTAAAACATATCTAAAAACATTTTTTTAAATAAAGCATAATAAAGCATCTTTTAAGAAATTTGTATTTTGTAGTTTTCCTAAGATAGGCCTGTGTCTATAAGTGCTGCTCATGAACAGAAACCTGAAGCTCTTCTCAGCTTTTTTTCCTGATTATTATATATTCCAGTAAAGCCCATTTGTAAGTTTTTGACAAGCTCTCTTGTTTGCAGGCTGTATTCTTTCAAATGAGCAGCAGACAATAGAAATAACAGGATACACAGGTGGATCAGTGGTGCTGCCCTGCTCCTGCGCTCATCCTCAGTCTACAGCCATCACATTCACATGGCAATTTCAAAACAATGGAGGACAATGGATTAAAGTATTAGAGGATGAGAAGTTCAGCGGCAGACGTGTGCTGTTTAATGAAAATACTCCACAAAATCTGTCTCTTCTCATTTCTGACCTCAGACAGGAAGATGAAGGGTACTATAGGTGTGAGACTAAACAATATACAAACATTCATTTAACAGTGAAGGGTAAGTGATGCTTCTTCTAGAAATATCAATCGCTCTTGTTAGACAAGATTGATAGGTCAGGAATAGACATTCAATTGTTCTTTTTACAAAATTATTATTTGAAAATGAAAAAATAAACCAAGAAATTTGGAGAACCAGTGACAGACTTTAAAGGGGTGGTTCAGTGTTTTTTTGTTTTTTTTTTCTAGGCTTTATTGTGTTTTTGGGGCACATTTTAACATGTCTTAATGTTTCGTTTTTTTGAAAACGCTGTATTTTTCATATATTTTACCTTTATTCTACACCTCTGTTTCCACTGTCATATGAACGGCTCGTTTGACTTCCTGCTTCTATGAAGCCACTCCCTCCGAAATACACAATGTGCTCAGATTGGTTAGCAGGTTGGTAGCTGGCCCAGTGTATCGTGACTTGCTGAAGCGTCCGGAAATGCCACGCCCCTTACCATTCGTTGCTTCGGTGAAAATGTAAATAATAGCGTCTATATTGCTGTATCAAATTAATCCCGAATCAGACCCAGATAAAGAGGGTCAAGCTGCAATCGCGGCTTTTAAAGGAAATTTCTGAATGGTATTTCATTCTGTATTTGTGTCAAAGTGTTTATAAGCTGTCACTGCTGTTTGTTAGCTTTCAATATACAGTTTTATCCTGATTAAAGCTTTACTGTAGCCGAATACATGACTGAGTAGTAGCATTTTTGTAAAGGCAGTGTGTAATTTATAGCATGAACAACTGTTTGTCTATAGAAGTTTGTTGGTGTTTGTTGAAGTATGGACTAGAATTTAGCTAACTGGCTAGCGAAGCAAAAACGAGTTGCTCTTTGTATATGTCCTTGATGCAACCAAAAATAGCAACAGAACTATACATTTAAAAGACATGTGCAAACAATAAAACGTACATACAGGTTGAAGTCAATAAACTGCTTCATCTTTCAGTAAAAGCCTTTGTGTAAATCCAGCATTGAACTCGTGTAGATTCTGGAAGCTGTCTTCAGCATCGCATCCAGTGTAGAAAATATCACAGATTATAATGGGTTCTATTATCTTTTGACGCGTCGCGCTGCTCGCGTCCGGTGTACACAGCTCTTCCGCTTCCATTATGCCGCCCGACATGGCCTCGCCCACTTTGTTGCGTGTTCCCGGGGGTGTGTTTTGCAGGGTTTATGATGTCACCAACGCGGGAAGAAGCTTGTTGTAGTCCAAACCGGTTGTTTTTGTAGGCATTAAACTGCCATAACTTTAAAAGACAATATCTCAGTTTGCATTTAACTTTCAGCGCTGTAACTTTGAAGATACTGTTTATGCTCAAGCAGCAACATTACACACTAACTAAAGTTAAAAAAGTGAAATTGCATTGAACCACCCCTTTAAATCATACGTTCATTGACCTTTGAGTTTCACTTGTTCTTACTACAATGTGGCTCATTCATGGCTTTTTCTTGTATAAATGTTTTTAGGCTGTGATTTGGTTCAGAACACAAAGGCAATGATTCCGGTGACTGGATATTCAGGAGAGTCTGTGGTTCTGCCCTGCTCATGCTCTGAACTACTGGCTAAACCTGAACAGATACAATGGATGTATATTGTAGAAAAAGCTTTTAAGGAAATTTACCCAAATGAAAAGTCTGAGAAGCACAAGAACAGAGTCAAACTGTTGAATCAAACATCTCCAGGAAATCTCTCTCTACACATATCAGCACTGACCGCAGAGGACAAAGGAGACTATTATTGTTCTGTCTCGTCTCAAACAGTCTCCTACAGACTTTATGTTGAAGGTAGTTTTGTTCTGTTGATGTTACTTTGATCATCATTACTACTGATTTTATGAAAAATCTAAATATGTAGAGGAATGAGGTAAACTTGTAGGATGACATGCTGTTTGCATTGTTATATTATCATTGACAGTTACTCTTAGGACAGAGAAACCACACATCCATACAGTTACTCTCGGGACAGAGAAACCACACATCCATACATCCATCAGTTTATCAACACTTCAACCTTCACACCAAACACAAGAACTTGAACCACCTCAACAACCGCACGACACATCTCAATGTAAGTCATAGGCTTGGTTTGCTTCTCATTATCAACAATGGTGATTACAATAATGTATTTTTCCCATGAACGTCAACAGCCCTGTATGTTTCTCCACAGATCTCTTCATTCTAGTGGCAGTGTTTCCCTTAGCAGTTATTCTGACATTTCTGGCATTATCCTCTAGATATGCAAAGGTACATAAACACATTCTTACAGTATATTGTAAACAACACCTAATGGGCCCTAGTAAAATTCTGGTTTAAAAACTATTGGTTACTTTTTTTGCCAAATGCACATGCTTATCTCCTTATTACAGTTGACTGCACTTTGATATTCTTCTCGTTAAAATGCAAAACACTATTGTCATGTAAATTAATGGCCAAAATGCTTAAGTTTTCCATTTTTAGTTGAAAACGTAATGTAAACAGCCCCTATGAAAGTGGTAATTGAAGTTCACGCAGTCCCACTAATTTGATCCAGGTTAACCTAGTCAAGATAATTGCATGTGTACACGTTTCTTAAACATCATGGATCAAATCTATCCACCATAGGAAACAGCATATATTTTGTGCTGTTTTATGTGTTTGAGACATGGTGTTTTCCTTAGTGCATAACTTACATTACACAGGTATATTCTCCATCTGTAAATGTTAGAAAGTCATTTCGCATATGCACCAAACAGATGGAATGCAATAGAATAGGAGCACAATAATTCTGATTAAAATATACATTTTGCTAAAATATTTGTTGTTGGATATTACCTGTAAATGGACTATTATAATGGGGTAAATCAAATGAAGGTTGGCCTACAATTGGCCTACTGTAGGCCAATTATTCAGCTCAGATTCATCTTACCAATTAAAATTTAGTCTGATTTTGTTATTTATTTTAATTTTGTGATTTTAACTTCTGCTATAAAAAGCATTTTTTTTAGATTTTAATGTTCTAATGTTCTTCTAATAACCATAAAAGGTACTACAGCTGCCAAACAAAACCAGAGAGAAATGTATTCATATATTTTAAAACAATCTAATCTAATCTAAAGAAAATCTGTAGGTTACACACACACATTTCTCACCATTTGTATCGCTCTGCTTGAAGCGGCTGTCATGGCTACACACATAGGCCCCGATTTATGTTTCTGCCGGTGGGTGCCCAACTTAAGTCACTGAAATAAGGCCGAAAAATTATATTATATGTGTTCACCAGACTTCTGGGTATTGGAGGTTGTAGACTAGAGTTTTTGCTTCAAAATTATGTAAAAATTATTCTGCTTACTCGTTCATATAAAACAACAGAGAGACTTAAATTTTGTAAGACACTTTTTGTCAAGAAACACAGTATGTGTGGAGGCGTGAATCATCATGAATTGTGCTGTACTTCACACCTGAGAAGACAAAAGATCCACATAATGACCTGTAATGACTTACATATTAATGAGGCCATTTCAGTAAGGTAGGCTGTGAAAAAACCCTCTGTGATCATGTCTCAAGCTCATCATATGGTGTATATCAAATATACAGAAAAAACAGCAATACTGTGAAATATTATTACAATTTAAAATAATGGTATTCTATTATATACTTTAAAATATAATGTATTTCTGTGATGCAAAGTGTAACAATTATGTTACCTCTATGGCATTTCATATAGCCTTTTAGCTTAAAAGCATGCACATTTGGAGAAATATTGATGGATTCTCATATTTTTATGTCAATTTTCTATACAGGAGTAATATTTATTCAATATTTATTGTCATCACTGTGAGCGCTGGATACTGTGTTTTCAATTCATACTTGCAGCCGGAGGGCGCTCTGTGCACATTTAGTCCACAAATTAATCTAAAGAAGAAGAGGTCATGTGACAATCCAGGAACTAACCGAACTAACAGAGGCTTCCAGAGATCGCTAACTATGGCTATGCAAAACACTTTTGAAGACAATAAATACACGATTGAGACGATGTATACATGTATTGCCTCAGAATTTGTGTCTGAATAGCGCTGGTTCCGTGGGCGTGGCCACATTAGCGGATAATTTGTTTTCGATTTGACTTACATGATTTAAAACCTGACATTTCAACGGTTTTTTTAGACATGAGTCTAATTTTTTTGTTATGAGTTTTCACTAAGTTACAGTTCATTTTGAGAACTATCAGATTGGACTTCGTTCAGAGAGAGATGACAGATCACGCATCATGTTAGTTTTCTTTATTTTGCAAAAAGTACAACATTTTGTTGTTACTCTGAGTGTAAACAAATAAAAGAAGATATTCTACAGATTAAAATGGTGTATAACTCTTAATTGTATGTGCAACATTGATGGAGTATTTTGAGTCTCTTTCACACTGGTAAGAAAAAAAACGAGGTTATATTGCTGGCGATACCTCAGACCTCAGAGTGTTAATGTTTGTATATCAAGAGCAGGGACATGTCTGTGTGCATTTTGTTAGTGATTTCTCTGGAAAGAAGAGTCAAGCGATAGATTGACGCGCATATCTGAAGACTAACTTACACAAGCCACAACGCATGATTTCAAAAACAACACGTTTCAGCGCTAGTTCGCTTCTTATTTAACTCAAATCAACGTCAACTTGATGTTTTATTTGCATTATATCCGTGCAGCAATATGACAATTTAGACCCAAAAGCACATTCTTTTCACAAGTGTTGTCGCGAGTCATGCGCGCATGTATCTGATCGAGAGCAGAGCCATTTGTGCTCGCGCGCATCACTTGGATGCACTCTCGAGGTTTTCCATTAAAATATCGCCATAGAAATGGCCTTTAATAAACTATAAAAAGTGTGAAGATCGTGTCTGAAAGCTACAATTGATTTTCTATTGGTTAAAATCAATGGAGAATATCTCGGGATCGGTGCCTATGGCTACACATACAACACTTGTTATACCACAAACTGTAGTTAAGAGTTTTAGGCGAGAACGTAGTTGTTTAGACCAGAAATATGTGACTCCTATTTAATTACTTATTTATAAAGCACTTATTTTTCAATTTAAAAGAAAAAATAATAAAAGAAACAAACAAAAACTGCAAAAAATGCTGTTCTTTCTTAGAGTTTTTGTCTTGTTTCTAGTCAAAATATCTTAAAGTTCTTAAATCAAGAAGCATTTTCTTGACGAGTAAAAATTATTTTCTTGTTTTCAGGAAAAATAAGTCAAAATTAAGTGTGTTTTTCCTTAAAACAAGCAAAATAATCTGCCAATGGGGTAAGCAAAATAATCTTATTTCAAACCAAAAATAAGCTATATAATCTTGTTTTCAGTTTGGATTAAGATTATTTTGCTTACCCCATTGGCAGATTATTTTGCTTGTTTTAAGGATAAACACACTTAATTTTGACTTATTTTCCTGAAAACAAGAAAATAATTTTTACTTGTCAAGAAAATGCTTCTTGATTTAAGAACTTTTAACTAGAAACAAGACAAAAACTCTAAGTAAGAACAGCATTTTTTGCGGTGTAGAAGAAGTACACAACACAAGAAGGGACTGGGATGATTTTTTATGAGACTTATAGGCGATTGAGCGAGACTCTTTCAGATGTGGTGTGTGAATGTAGTTCCAGTGTGGACAAAAACCATGCATGTCATTTCTGCAGGCTGCATCTTACTCTGTGAGATAAACAGTCACTCTTTTCATAGCTTTTGCTGGCTCTTAGACAATCACTTGGTATTTCTCCTGCTCTTTGTCTAGCAAAAAATCCCTCATCACTAAATGAAATCTTAAAATAAAGGCCTGATTATTTCAGGGGCCTTGTCACAGATCTATTGATATTGAATTTCTGTTACTTTTGCTATATTTTCACACTTAAAACAATGATTTGGTAATCCTCTTGTACCACTGTCTTCTTTTGTGCTAAGAAATAAGTCTCCTGACAGTTCTCTCCCAAGTGCTTCCACTGCTGTCAGCATTAAGTCTGAGAATGATTCAGTGGGCTATACAATACTTTTAATTGTCAAGAAATTACTTCTCTTTAACTCCCTCGGGTCGGCGGTCACGCCGGCGATACCACCTTGGTTTTTTTCTTACCAGTGTGAAAGAGACTCAAAATACTCCGTCAATGTTGCACATACAATTAAGACTTATACACCATTTTAATCTGTTGAATATCTTCTTTTATTTGTGTACACTCAGAGTAAAAACAAAAGGTTGTACTTTTTGCAAAATATAGAAAACTAACATGATGCGTGATCTCTCGTCTCCCTCTGAACGAAGTCCAATCTGATAGTTCTCAGAAAAGTTTTCTGTTAGTTCCTGGAGAGTCACATGGTTGTTCTTCTTTAGATTAATTTGTGGACTAAAGGTGCACAGAGCGCCCTCTGGCTGCAAGTATGAATGAAAACATAGTATATAAACAAGTATATAATAGAATACCATTATTTCAAATTGTAATATTTCACAGTACTGCTGTTTTTTTCTGTATGTTTGATATACACCACATGATCACAGAGGGTTTTTTCACAGCCTACCTGACTGAAACGGCCTCATTATTTATGCAGGTCATTACAACTCATTATGCGATTCTTTTGTCATCTCAGGTGTAAATGACCCATTATTCATGATGATTCATGCCTCCACGCATACTGTGTTTCTTGACAAAAAGTGTCTTACAAAATTTAAATCTCTCTATTGTTTTATATGAACAAGCAGGCAGCATAATTTTTACATCATTCTGAAGCAAAAACTCTAGTCTACAATCTCCAATACCCAGAAGTCTTGTAAACACAGATTTAATATATTTTTAATATATTATTTCAGTGACTTAAGTTTTTTGCTTTTTCAATAACCACGCATAAACGTTATTCCTTCAAAAACACAAACATGTACATACATGTTCCTCACATATTATGGTAGCCTAGTTTGTGCTGAATACAGTGTAATGGCACTTTTTCCATTAATTTGTTTATGAACAACTGAAAAAATGTCAGGGCATGTCAAAACTTCTCCAGGGCCCCAAAAATCCTCAGACCCCTGAGGGTTAAATGTTTTGGTTCATCATACTTACCTTTTGATCAAACATTGCCTTAAACAATGTATATATATATATACTGTATATATATGGGCTGCAATGATAAATGATGCAAGATAGACCTACAAACGTGTTCAATTATATTGTATAGTATCAATTGTTTATGTTAATATTTATAACAGCATTAACAACATTTGATATACAATTAAATTGAACATGTTTGTAGGTCTACATTGTATTATTTATCATTGTAGCCTTATCTAAGTTGATTTTCTATAAACTGTATATTTATTTTTGGACTGATAGTGGTTAATAAACTTAAATAATTGTATGTGAGAGAGTCAGCTGTAATATCAATGCGTTCCTATTGGTCAGTGTTTCAGTGTTACAATTAGTGTTGCTGCAGGGATGAGGCAGAATAGGGCTTCTACAAACGGGTATTTATTAAACAAAGGAACAGAACAGCACACACTAGACAATATCAAACATAAACGAGAACGGACAAGGAGTGTAAGGAGTGAGTCCAACATAAAGGGAGTGCTAATGATGGAGACCAGGTGCAGGGAATCCAGGGAGAGCGGGAGAGAGGATGAGGAAGTGCATTCAGGTGTGGAACAGGGAGGATCATGGGAAACGGAGTCCGGGACAGGCGTGACTGTAACATACAGGAGCTCAGCTTAGCCTGACAGTAAGCCTGCCCCGGACCAGGGTTGCGTTTCCTGAAAGCATTGTTGGTGCATCATGGTCGTAAGTCCAATTGAACTCTATTGGTAACGACGGAAATTGTGACCATAGTTCACTTTGGGAAATGCAGCCCAGGTTAGTTTCACAGCATAAGTTGCGAGAGTAACTGAGTTTGAATTAATTTAAGTTTGTTTTATGAAACAGAATCCACAGACAATCTGACTAACCAAAATAAGCCTGGCTTGTATTCTAATCTTATTTTATTGAAACATCCCTCGGGATAAGCTGGTTTTATTCTTTTGTTTTTGAAAAAGCACCTCATTCTGAGTGGCAGAATTTAAGTTTATTTGAAGATATAAGAGGTTTTAAGTTCAATTCTGATGTTAGAATGTTTCAAAACTTCCTGGCTGAGAATATTTATGGAAGCTTGTTTCTGCCACAGAATAAAAAATAAAACTGCAATTACAAACGGTTACATGGAATGCTCTCTATGCAACTGTAAATTCTGGTACGAACACAATCTTTTCCTCTTTCTCCAGGATGAAGTGGCATGTTCTGCTATAGTCTATGTTGAAATGGCAATCCCACCTGATCACACACAGAATGACGCAGTGGAGCTCACTGAGTGTCAATACCAATGCTGAACGGACTTAACTTTTTTTTTTTTTCCATTTTAAACAGAATTCACATTCAGTAATCGAGCTTATGTCCTTTACATGTTACAGTACATGGGCAAATGGGGAGATGATCTTCTAATTAACATGTCTGGCTATTACAGTAATACAGAAAAAGTCTCAATCTCTTTTCCTGTATGGATGCTGATGTGCTGGAACAGAGGAAGAACCTCACTAAACTGTTGACACAAAGATGAAAGCATAGTAAAGTGAGACACTGTTCATTTGTCATCGCATACTAGTTTTATGATTGCGCTGTATTTTTTTTCTTTTTAGCTTGTTTTTTTTTTTATTTTAGTTCTCATTTTACCAGTTTAGTCCCTCATACTGCTAATGAACATTATTGATTTATGTATTGAAACAACCTTGTACAGTATATTTTGTACAACACATCTAAAACTGCTATAATGGTTTCTGCCACTTTGTGTGTGTTTTCATCAAACCATGAAGTTGGTTTTGTTGTACATACAAATTTAATTGTTTTGTCAAGAGCAGATGGATTTACACCTCAATTTATCATGGTCACATGATCAGATTCTTCTCCTATGCCAAAGACTTTTTTCTTAAATTGTTCAAATAGCAAATAATAATCAATAGCCTCTTTTGGTGTGTACTATAAAAGGAATACAAATGAGTGTCCAATATTTTTTTTTATGATTAGTTTGTTTAATGGGAATGAGTGACAGACAAAACTAATCATAAGAGGAATCATAAAGTGGTGGCGCAAGTTGATTGAGTTGACGTGTGTGATAAACATCGGTTAAATTGGGATTTGTTTTGTCATCTAGATGCTGGTAGTGTGCAAATCTACATCTGATGACAATAACATTTTCTTATTTTCTGAGTCAGTATCAAATATAGAAAGTGTAATGTACAGTTATGTTCAAAATAATAGCAGTGTGTTTAAAAAAGTAAAGCTCAAAATCCATATAATAACCTTTATTTCAATACACGCAAATGCATTGGGAACACTGCACATTATATTGTAAATCAAAACGAAGAAAAAAAATTATCAAATTTGTTATTACTTTTCAGAAAGTGAAGGAAAAGGAATATTAGGCTGTTCAAAAAATAGCAGTGTCTGCATTTTTCTTTACAAAGTCACATATTTACTGTATAAACTGAAAAATGCTTAAAGATTTTGCGTTCTTGTGAATCACTGAACTAATATTTAGTTGTATAACCATTTCTGAGAACTGCTTCACATCTGTGTTGCATGGAGTCAACCAACTTCTGGCACCTGTGAACAGGTATTCCAGCCCAGGACGATTGCACTACACACCACAATTCCTCTGCATTTCTTGGTTTTGCCTCAGAAACAGCATTTTTGATGTCACCCCACAAGTTTTCTATTGGATTAAGGTCTGGGAATTGGGCTGGCCACTCCATAACGTTAATCTTGTTGGTCTGGAACCAAGATGCTGCTCGTTTACTGGTGTGTTTGGGGTCGTTGTCTTGTTGAAACACCCATTTTCCTCTGCGGCATAAGGCAACATGACCAACATGACCATTCAAGTATTTTGATGTACTCAAACTGATCCATGATCCCTGGAATCCGATAAATAGGCCCAACACCATAGTACGAGAAACATCCCCATATCATGATGCTTGCGGCACCATGCTTCACAGTGTACTGTGGCTTGAATTCAGTGTTTGGGGGTCACTTGACAAACTGTCTGCGGCCCCTAGACGCAAAAAGAAAAATCTTGCTTTCATCAGTCCACAAAATATTGCGCCATTTCTCTTTAGGCCAGTCAATGTGTTCTTTTGCAAACTGTAACCTCCTCAGCACGTGTCGTTTTTTCAACAATGGGACTTTGCGAGGGCTTCTTGCTGATAGCTTGGCTTCACATAGGTGTCTTCTAATCGTTACAGTACTCACAGGTAATTTTAGACTTTCTTTGATCTCTCTGGAGCTGATCATTGGCTGAGTCTTTGCCATTTTGGCTATTCTTCGGTCCATTCGAATGGTAGTTTTCCGTTTTCTTCCACATCTTTCTGAATTTGGTTGCCATTTTAAAGCATTGGATATCATTTTAGTTGAGCAGCCTATCATTTTCTGCACTTCTTTATATGTTTTCCCCTCTCTAATCAACTTTTTAATCAAAGTACGTTGTTCTTCTGAAAAATGTCTGGAACGACCCATTTTACTCCGATTTTCAGAGAGAAATACACAGTACAACATTTGCTGCCTTCGTCCTTAAATAAGGACCATTTGTTTGACATCAGTTTTTTCACAGAATTAATTGAAATTGATTAATCTCTAATTGAACTCCACACTAGTATTATTTTGAACACGCCCATTTCAATTAATGATTCAATTACACATAATCAGCAGCATGCATGTCATGACTGTTGTGTCTGTTGGTTTTCTATTACTCTACTACATCTATTAGTAAAATATTTGCCATGTAGAAATATAATTTCTATCAAAAACAATGATTGATCTGGTTAGTAATGTTGGACTGCTATTATTTTGAACACAACTTTATGTACTATGGGGTATCATAGTTTTGTGAAAAGCCTGCCCCCTAGTGGTGACCTATATAGTGATGTATTGAGAATTGAGTTCCAGTTCAGTTAAAGAATAACGTGAGTTAAACCACAGACGATGGTGTCGCGTAGGGCTGTGACGGTGGCAAATTTTTACTACCGCGGTGGTAAATCACCAACAACCGGTGGTGGGGTCCAAAGGGGGGGCGGGGTTTGGTTGTGTGTATATATATATATATATATATATATATATATATATATTATATAAAATCAGAGGTTGTGTTAGACTTGCGTTTCACCGTCATTTTGATGGACAGGATCGTAAAAAAATCCATCATAATCAATAATTACCCGTCATTTGAATTTATATATTTTGATAAGTCATTTAATAGCTTCTGATTTCGTCAACATTTCCATTTTTATTCATGAACTTACAGGATAAGCAAATAGGCATAGGCTATGCATTTATTTATACTATGAAAAGAAAGTTGATCAAGTACTGCAACACTTTTCAGTTATCTTGAACACTTGTCACAGATTGTGAGTGAATGCGATCACCATTTCCTCTTTACTACTGTACAGAACGAAATAAACATGAATGAAAATCAAAAAATATGTTGAAAGATGTACGTTAGCTTACCAAAATCTGTATCACATCAGTCATCAGTGTTGAGAAAAGCCATTCGTTGACCAAAAACTTATAGTCAGTAAGAAAAATAACAAAACTTAATTATGCAAGTAAGCATAAGTAACTTTATTATTATAAAATTGACTTAAACTAGGGTGCTCGTCTGTTTTCATTTTATTCTGGAGACTGAACTCGCGCTCTGCTGCCACACTGGAGCGCGCTCACCACCTACTGGACAGGGGTGGGAATTACAGTTACAAGCTTCATAATGTTGACATAATCTGTCAAAATGACGGATGGGCTGCAGATTTTTTCCGTCACTGCTAAAAAAATTTCATCAATGACGGAAAATTTTCGGTTAACGCAACCTCTTATATATATTTTATACATATATATAAAAAATCACACTACCGCCGGTGACACTCCACGACCGCGGTGGCAACTTCACCACCGCGGTGGCGCGGTTGTCATGCATACCATCACAGCCCTAGTGTCGCGTTATTATTAATCTGCCAGCAGACACAACAGAATTGGCGACGAGGTCTGTATCGACAACCACAGATGCGACAAAAAAACAAAAACAAAAAAAAACCCTGAATGGACAAGAAACACGAAAAGAGCGCGTGAGTTACATGGAAGAGAGAGAAAAAGCCAATTAATGTGTAAAGCGAAATTGCAAACGAGCAAAAATGTCAATGATTGGAGTTATCACTGCATTTGATAATAATGCTGAGGATTGGAGAACTTATGTGGAAAGAGTGGAGCTATACTGTGTAGCTAATGCCATTGAAAATGATAAGAAGGTGGCTGTTTTGCTGAGCGTGATGGGAGCGAAGACGTATGGACTGCTTCGTAGTCTATTAACCCCTCAGATTCCACAAGCGGAACCAAGCTAAAGGAGAAAGCATTTCCAAATACATAGCTGAGTTACGCCGATTGTCAGAGTCATTGTCAATTCGGAGCTGGACTGGCAGATGCATTAAGAGACAGGCTTGTGTGCGGAATGCATAATGAAAGTACACAAAAAAGACTGCTGACAGAAAAAGATTTGACACTCGATCATGCACTGAACATAGCAATATCCATGGAGACTGCAGCAAAAGATGCATTAGAATTGCAACAAAAATCAATGGAATGTGCGACAAATAAACTGTCACTGAAATCGGAAAGAAAACAGAAATGTTATCGCTGTGGAAAAATGTCTCATGATGCGAATGACTGCTGGTTCAAGGATAAAGAGTGTAGAAGATGTCATAAAAAGGGGCACATCGAGAGAGTATGCAAAACGGAAAAACAGAAGATACACAAAGACAGAATGCACAAAGTGAAACGTAAATCCACCACTGTTCATCAAGTAACTGAAAATGAAGCGAACACAAGTTCAGATACTGATGATCTCTCATGGACTGGCACACAATAAAAAACTTGAGTGTGTCCCAGCAAATTACAAACAAAGAGACACAAATGACTTTAACGCAAATTGTACAAAATGCAGAACCTGTGTTTCAGAAAGGAATAGGAACACTTAAAGGAATAAAAGGGAATCTGGAGCTGAAAGAAGACACTTCTCCAAAATTCTTTAAAGCCCGCCCAGTCCCCTATGCAATTCGTCCTAAGGTGGAGGCGGAGCTGGATCATTTGGAAAAAACAGGAATCCTGACTAAAATCGAACGGAGTGAATGGGCAACGCCCATAGTACCAGTGATCAAAAAGGGGAAAACAGGGGATGTGCATATTTGTGGGGACTTTAAAGTGACTATTAATCCAGCTCTTCATGCAGTACAGTATCCCCTGCCACGCATTGAAGATATTTTCGCATCCTTGTCTGGTGGTGAACACTTTTCAAAAATTGACTTGGCCCAAGCTTACCTCCAAATGGAGATGGACGAGCAATCCAAGAAATTCTTGACCATCAACACACATAAAGGGCTCTATCAGTACAACCGTCTTGTCTTTGGAATCGCATCAGCCCCTGCCTTGTGGCAAAGAGCAATGGACCAGGTGCTACTGGGCATCCCGGGAACGCAGTGTTACCTGAATGATATCATTGTGACAGGGAAGGATGATGCAGATCACCTCCAGAACTTACAATGGGTGCTAACTTGACTGCGTGAGTATGGACTAAGAGCTAACAAAGAAAAATGTGAGTTTTTCAAGTCTCGGATTTCTTATTGTGGTCATGTGATAGACAAAGATGGTCTACACAAGTCACAGGACAAAATTGAAGCTGTGTTAAATGCACCACACCCACAGAATGTGTCTCAACTTCGATCATATCTCGGACTTGTGAACTACTACCACAAATTTCTTCCAAACCTCTCGACTGTGCTACATCCATTGAATGCACTATTGCAAACAAGAACACAGTGGAAATGGTCAGACAGTTGCGAACAAGCTTTCCAAAAGACCAAGATGCTCATAACTTCTGATGTAGTGCTGACACATTTTAACCCATCCATACCTATCAGGCTGGCATGCGATGCGTCGCCGTATGGAATTGGTGCTGTGCTGTCACACAAGTTTCCAGAAGGCACAGAAAAACCGATAGCCTTCGCATCGAGATCACTAACGGCAGCAGAACGTAACTAGGCACAAATAGACCGAGAAGCACTTAGTCTGGTGTGGGGTGTAAAAAAGTTTCACCATTATCTATATGGTCAAAGGTTTACCCTGATCACAGACCATCAGCCTTTGGTCTCGATCTTCAACTTGCGGAAGGGTGTCTCAGTTATGGCCTCGGCTAGGCTGCAGCGTTGGTCACTCTTCTTGGGTGCTCACCAATATGATATTGAGTACAAAGGCACCAAACTACATTGTAACGCGGATGGCTTGTCACATCTTCCACTGAAGTCGACAGAAGAGTCACATAGTGAAGATCCAGCCGATGTGTTTCACACCACAATTGTGAGTCAGTTACCTGTAACAAATGCCACTATTCAGAGAGAAACCCGTAACGACCCAACATTGTCCAAAGTCTATGACATCACAGTACTTGGATGGCCAGCACATGGTAGTTCACTGTATCCAGCATTCTCAGCGAGGAGAGAACAGCTTTCCGTGTGTCAAGGAACACTGAAGTGTGGATTAAGAGTTGTCATTCCCTCCAAATTGCGCAGTAAGATGTTGGACACCTTGCACAAAGGACATTTGGGCACGGTAAAAATGAAGAATCTTGCACGTAGTTATATGTGGTGGCCAGGAATCGATAAGCAGATTGGAATCTGGCAAAGGCTTGTCCTGGATGTCAAAGGACCCAGAACTCTCCACCAATAGCTCCTTTGCATCCCTGGGAATGGCCGTCAACACCATGGCAACGAGTGCACGTTGACTTTGCTGGACCATTCAAGGACTCCATGTTCTTGATCGCTGTGGACGCGCATTCTAAATGGCCTGAAGTTGTCCCGATGAAGACAACCACATCTGAAAAGACTGTTTCAGTGTTGAGAACAATATTCTCCAGGAACGGGTTGCCAGAGCAGATATGCACGGATAATGGACGACAGTTCGTCTCAGATGAGTTTCAGAAATTCATGAAGCTGAACGGAGTCAAACACATCACTTCCGCACCATACCATCCTGCCACTAATGGCTTGGTGGAAAGGTTTGTACAGACTTTCAAGAAAGCAATAAAAGCAATGGACAATGACAACATTTCATTACAACACAAAATAGACAACTTCCTTTTCATGTACAGAAATGCAACACACGCCACGACTGGTCAAACACCAGCGATGATGTTTCTTAAGAGAAACTCGCTTGTATCCCCTCAAACCCAATGTTCGAAGTCACGTGGAAAACAAACAATTTGTGCATATCGTCGCTGCCCAATGAAACTCACGTATGTCCAAAACGGTTACTTTTCAGGAAGTGAAAAAAACACCGTATTTCAAAAGCAGTTGAATGTAGCGTTGTCATACTTGGTACGGCATCTTTACATGTAACCATATTCTTGTCAGTGTAATGATATAATCCACATTTGACCAAAATTGAGTTTAAATGGACATACGTGCATATTTTACAGTAATGGTGGTCGATACGCGTTCTTCCGATCATTAATTAGAATGGCCAAGTCGCGTTTCATATTGACAGATGAATACGCTCAGTTTATTAAATAGCCTACGTCTTAGTTTATTAAATACGCTTAGTTTATTTAATATGAATTATAAATTTATTAAATGTCTCTTGCAAACTATGAAGGGACAATGAATCAATACACTGACATGGTAATGCTAGACAGATAAATTTGTTTGCACAGTCCTACCGTAATTTTGTCACTCCTAGACGTACGTCTGGCGTCGGGGGAAACGTTTACTTAAGAACAGTTGTCAAAAACAAACGTTTTCTGATACTTAACCTCACAGTGTTATTCGGCTATCCAGTGCTGAGCTTCGATGAAACTTCACGAGACCGGCGAGATGCTTCCACAGGGCGGGAGATACGCGGCGTGATTGACAGCTTTGACACCAAATGGATATACGTGAAAATCAGATGACATGATTTCACAACTTTTCATTGGCCATTTAGATATGTGAAGCATACTGTATACGGAAATGGACCTGGACATTCAATCCGTCGAAAAATCTCAAAATCTGCAAAATGGACATACGTGGTTTTCATCGGACAGCGACGATATGAAGGACAGACCTGCAAGAAACTTCCAAGTTGGACAAGAGGTCTTAGCACGTGACTACAGACTGGAAAAGTGGCAACCAGGTACCATCGCCACCAGAACTGGACCCTTGACGTACACAGTGAAGGTTGGAGAAAACACATGGAGACGCCATGTAGATCAGTTGGTGGATCGCCAGACAAAATCCTCACCTTTACCTGTCATTCAAATGACAAGGACAATGATGCTGTTGAAACTGCCCCTCCTACATCAGTTAATGTGAATGAATCTGAGCCGCACAAAGATGAACCAGTTGTGACAATTCCAGTTGCACCTGTACCTGAAACTTACCCAGGCTTACAGAGACGTTATCCTGAGAGATGTAGAAAACCTCCACAAAGGCTTGATTAAAAAATATAAAAGAATTATAACGTTATTATAAAAGAATAACGTGAGTTAAACTGCAGACGATGGTGTTGCGTTATTATTAATCTGCCAGCAGACACAACAGAATTGGCAACGAGGTCTGGATCGACAACCACAGATGCGACAAAAAAAAAAAAAAAAAAAAACCCTGAATGGACAAGAAACACGAAAAGAGCGCGTGAGTTACATGGAACAGAAAGAAAAAGCCAATTAATGTGTAAAGCGAAATTGCAAACGAGCAAAAATGTCAATGATTGGAGCTATCACTGCATTTGATAATAATGCTGAGGAATGGGAAACTTATGTGGAAAGAGTGGAGCTATACTGTGTAGCTAATGCCATTGAAAATGATAAGAAAGTGGCTGTTTTGCTGAGCGTGATGGGAGTGTATGGACGCTTCGTAGTCTATTAACCCCTGAAAAGCCAGCTGATAAATCGTTCCAGCAAATTGTGGACATTTTAAATGAACATTTGAACCCCAAACCCTTAGTAATTGCAGAAAGATTCAGATTCCACAAGCGGAACCAAGCTAAAGGAGAAAGCATTTCCGAATACATAGCTGAGTTACGCCGATTGTCAGAGCATTGTCAATTCGCAGACGATGGTGTCGTGTTATTATTAATCTGCCAGCAGACACAACAGAATTTTTTTTTTTTTTTTTTTGATGTAAATATAATTTATTCTACAATATTCTCATCAGTATTGTATTAGCTTTTACATATTTAAATCCGCACATTAATGATATTTACTATGAGGGCATTTTTTCCTTTATAAAGGCAATTTTTCCTTAATCTTCTTAATGAATGCTTCATCTTTTATTTCAAATTCTTACATTTGTTCAATAAATTAGAATCAATAAATTAATATCAAAGTATATTTGAATATACATTACCAGTCAAAAGTTTTAGAACGATAAGATTTTTTAATGTTTTTGAAATAAAGGTGCATTCATGTGGCCTCGTAATTCCTGTAGTTATGAGATTCTAGCTTGTAAAAAGTATTCATGTCCTTGTAGAGCTCGTAATTACAGTTTGTAATCTGGGAGTTTTCTGAAAGCTCCCAGATGTACCACGTGGCCGTTGTACCACCTGACCCCTGTAGATTAATTTAGGCGTTGATAGTGGTGTGTCACAGACACGCCAGGCTTTTCACTCACCCAATCACAGCGCACTCCCTCCCCTGAGTATTAACAAGCTCCACCTGACACTCATCACAGCCATCATCAGCAGCACTACAAAAGACACTCCAGAACACTCAGTCACTGTCCGGTCTCGTTAACACATACCTACCTGTTATGCTTACCTTAAGGACTCCTCTAACGCCTGCTTACCTGTCTCAAGTATTCTCCATGACTCCTAGTGTCTCCGTGTCTCCAGTGAGTGTCATCGTGTCCTGTCTGCTCCACGTCTGCCTGCATCCACGTTCCCTGGGAAAGATAAGAGACATCATCAGATCCAGTCACAGCTACAGTCACAAACTTATCCTGCCTTTACTCACCTGCATTCTGCCATTCATCCTCTGGTTGTTAAATAAACTATTCCCTGTGTCTCCGTCCCCTTCTGTGTGTAACATGGTGCCATGGAAGCGCATAATTCCCAGTCCAAGGACGTGAACAGCTCTGAATATAACATCACGTGTTGTCATCTCAAGATTCTGGTAAATACGAGGTGGCGTGAACACACCATAAGTGTCTTCTGCTCACCAAGGTTTCATTTATTTGATCCAAAATACAGTAAAAACAGTAATATTGTGAAATATTTTTAACTAACTATTAACTGTTTTCTATTAGAATATATTTTAAAATGCAATTTATTTCTGCATCAGCAAACTTGTATTTTCAGCATCATTGTTCAAGAAACATTTATTATTATTATCAATGTTGAAACAATTCGTTCAAGGGTCAAAGACAAAGAGGGGGTCAAAGCGTTTCAGCGGTTTCAAGCGTCAAAAAAATAAAAGTGTAATACAGCTTTAAATTTAGTTTTTCCCTGTACATTAGAATGTGTCCCGTTTAATTTTATAATTTTCTGAGCAAAAAACAATGACTTTGAATGACATTTTAGTTGGGGTTTTCTTTAAATCATGCTAAAAAAAAAAAAATTATTAATGTATGCTAAAAAAAGTATTAGTGTAACAATATTTATATATATCAAAATCATGTTAGGCATATTTGAACAATGATGTGATGACATATTAAAAGACTATTTAAGCATCACCACTAGGTTTTACACATTTGCAACAAGAAGTTTTTGTAGGGAATTAAAAATTATTTAAAATATAATAAAATGTAATATGATCACATATTATTTTAATAAGTATAGGTCAAAATAAGTATATTGTTTAATTTTTACATAAATATTTCCATTACACCAAATGACCATGTTTTCTTTTTTACTCTGAATGATGTTTTGCCAAAAAGTGAGACACTATTGTTATTGTTCCCATAATTGCAATGTTTTTAGTATTAGTCTGTTAGTTTTAATAATATTCCTTTAATATAATTTGGAATATAATAATTTAATATTAAATATAGCAGATGTTGAAAAATAATAAGCATTTTATTCTACCGTTCTGTTCTTGCTCCTCTCATGTTGGCTTAGCTTGTCACTTGGTTTTGCCCAAAAAAATTGCAGCATGCAGGTATGTTTATGAATACTTTATGTTTGCAAACACAAACAATGTTATCAGGATGAGTATTTTGGGTGATTAATCCCCTCAATGGTCTCTTTTGAACTTGTGACATAGGCTACTGTAGTGAAGGGGAACTCTGTTCAGAAATATTGGCAAGATATTATTCTGACAGTCACAATCCTGAATTCCTTTCTCTTTTCCTTGCTAAAGGCCTGTTCATATGATAACTATAATGATAATGATAAACATATAGTTAAAAAAAATCATTCTAATTATTCTAAAGCAAAAAAATTGTAAAGAATAGCAGTATCCACAACACACATTGATAACAATATTGGAGTTCAGAGCGTTTTTTTCCTGCTAATGAACAATCAAACCATTGACAGCCAATCAAAATCTATTATGCTTTAAAGAGCTCCAGCATTTAAAGTGGCAAATGACAAAACTGCAGTGCATGCTTACGGGTCTCTTCGGGTTTGGGTATGAATTTTTGGACCCGTGAAGACCTCTAGTTCAGGGTGTTATTTGATGATGTCACAGACTGTTGAATGACTCAGTTTTTTTTAATTTGATTTCAGAATGGCTTCTTGATCCCATTACACTGAATGACCTCTGACAAACTGAATATTCGGGACAAAAGTCCCCTGTTTATTTAAAAACTTAAAAAACAAAACAAAAAACAATATAGTCATTTTAATATCTGAGCTCCTAAATCTGTGAAACATTAGGAGTAGTCAAGAGGACTCCTAAGTCACTAAGACCAAATCACAAACAGTCCTAATCCACCCAAAGACACTGAACACCATTGAGACAATAGCGATAGTCTTGGGTGCTGAACCTTTTCTTCATAAATGCAATACATTTTGATTTATAGATTTGAATCTACAATGAGACGCCAAAAAAAAATCTTTAACAAATAAATAAATATTGTCTGATTACCTGTGGCAGTGGGGTTTTTTATGAGTTCACACTTACAAATGAATAGAGTAAAAAAAATAAAATAAATATATATATATATATATATATATATATTTTGATATATAATAAGTGTATTTGGCGTGCTGTCCAAGGGGATCGAGGGCTCAGAGCTTGGAATTTAGCCCAAACCCAAAGTTATCCTCATATCCCCAGCCAAGAGTGAGGGACGGGGTGGAGGAGGGAAGCAGAAAACTGTCGAAGTAACTATAGGCGAGTCGACTCTCGTGCTGATTAGAAAGACCGTTTGAATGTGTTCCTCCCAAACTTTGTTTATAAAACATAATTTGTTTCTTGAATTCTGCATTCTGTTGAGATGCAGACACCCAAAAGGTGGACAATTAACTGTAGGCCTATATGCTAGTTTAATTAGTGACACTTAGTCTACATTTTAAAACCTTTATGGCAACAATATGGCAACATTTTATTTTGACTATGGCAACATTTTTTTTTTTAAAAATATTTATTTGAAAAGGGCAACATTTGTATTTTAAAACCTTTATTTTAATGTGGAAACATGACACATCATTCTACAATATTTCTATGATTAAATCGCTGACTCCTCCTCCATCAGCCAATCACTGTGTGTTTACTCCATAGCAACGAGGTCAACCCCGCCTACTCTTAGCTTAAGACTTCAGTCGATTCCTTAGTAAAAGTTGGTCTCAGCAGCTTTGTGAATAGGTTTTAAGAGAAAACTCTTAACTAAAAACTTTTACTGCTATTTAGGAGAACTCTTAGTGGTAAGATAAAATGTTTTGTGAATACGGCCCCAGATCATTAATATGTACGCCCCCAATATTTGAGTATGCCACCTCATGTTCAAGGCATTAGACAAGCCAGTATTAACGTCTGGATCTGTGCACAGCAGAATCATCAGACTAGGTAAGCAAGCAAGGACAATAGCGAAAAATGGCAGATGGAGCAATAATAACTGACATGATCCATGATAACATGATATTTTTAGTGATATTTGTAAATTGTCTTTCTAAATGTTTCATTAGCATGTTGTTAACATACTGTTAAATGTGGTTAAAGTTACCATCGTTTCTTACTGTATTCACGGAGACAAGAACCGTCGCTATTTTCATTTTTAAACGCTTGCAGTCTGTATAATTCATAAACACACTATCAAACTCATTCAGAATCAAATGTAAACATACAAATAAATACTATACTCACATGATCCGATGTATGCATGCAGCATGCATGACAAACACTTTGTAAAGATCCATTTGAGGGTTATATTAGCTGTGTAAACTTTGTTTATGCAATGTATTATAGAGTTGAGAGCTGGTTGAGGGCGGGGAGCGTGACGATTTAAAGGGGAAGCAGCCGGAATCGGTGCATATTTAATGATGCCCCAAAATAGGTAGTTAAAAAAATTAATTAAAAAAAAATCTATGGGGTATTTTGAGCTGAAACTTCACAGACACATTCAGGGGACACCTTAGACTTATATTACATCATGTGAAAAAGCATTCTAGGGCACCTTTAAGCTGAATGATAATTTTACACTTTGGAACATTATTTCCCCCATATGTTGATATTTTATTTTATTTAAAATGTTAAGTAAACACACTGCTTGCATTTAACATGTTTTTTTTTTTTTTTATGTACATAAAAAGGCTTTTGTAAATTTAATTTGATGCAGACACCAAAATGGTGGCATCTCAACAATCTCAGTTGTTTATGAATGAGTCATTGAATCTTTGACTCAACCGCTTTTTTCAAAATGCTGAATCATTCAGTAATACAACAATTGCTGTGAGAAATGGATGGTTCTGATGTGATCTTTGTGTGGAACTATGCCTGCGTCTCAATGTGCATACTATCCATCCTAAACAGTATGTCACACTAGTAATATTCAATAATATTTAGGGCAGATAGGGTGGATAGTATGCACCCTAGGATGCAGGGTATATTTTTTGCTGCTGAAATAGAGGCTGTGTCCAAAATCACCCCTATACCCTCATTCACTATTCCCTACATTAGTCCACTAACATAGTCCACTTGAAGAAGTGAATAAAAAAAGAGTGAGTGAATTCGGACACTCAGTGCACTGGGAGGGCTGGCTGTTTAATAATCATTTAAAAATGTGCAAACAGCTCCAGTACTAGTAATGAAAAAATTATATTGAGCTCTGTCATGAAAACCAGTATGTATAAAACTTAACTAAACAATTTAATAAGAAAGTTAAAACAAATTTATGATATGTCACAAGATTTTCCTTTCAATATGCATTCAATACTGTTTTACAATTGTGCATACCAATGTTTCTAAAAATACATTAAAAAGGGTCTGTAAGGAGGTGATGGTTAAGTTTATACTGTTGTGTTTAATGCTCTTAAAGTTTAAGCGTATGGAGTTATTGCGATTTCTCCGTTTCTGTCCTTTTTGGCTTGTCTGTCTTTTCCGTCTTTCTCCCGAATGAAAGAGTGTTACTGATGTGTGAGCTGAGGCTGCCGTGAAGGCCTGTCTATATAAAAATACATTCTCTGTGCAGACCCAATCCGGCGATCTCCTGTCGTTCTTCACTCATTTTCAACACATTGCAGACCACAGAAACATATGGTTACAGATACACTGTAGGGAAGTGGATGGATGATTCAACTGTGTGCGCCATCATTGCCCCCTATACCCTTAAATAGGGCACTATTTGAGGGAACAGCCATTTGTAGTGGTGTACGAAACCATAGTGAACATTGTCCACAGTAACGAGTGTACAACCGGTGCACTCGAATGGCTGGAGAATACCCACAATGCACCATGGTTTCACACCGCATGAGTAAGCAGCACATATTTTTTTCGCCGCCCGTGTTAGCAGATGAGAGCATTCACACCGCACGTAGCAGGAGCAGTGCAGAAGTGACGCGATCGTTTTGGGTCTATTTTTGCTGTGCTGTTAATGCTCAATTTAAAGTGAAAGTACACCTTTGATGGACAAAATAAATTGGAGAATTCGAGTAGGAAAGAAAATTAATATTCAAACATATGTATAGAAGATTTGCTCATTTAAACTTGTTTTTAATTATTCATTTTGGGTTAAAGTATGGTGTATTATAAAAAAGTAAACTAGCCAGAAAATATGATATTTAAACATTATTGTAGTTATTACACAGACAGCTGTATAGCATACCCAAATCAAACCCGAGTTTGCTGGCTTTTTTCACAGAGTTTGCTGTCTTAAAGGTCCCATTCTTCGTGATCCCATGTTTCAAACTTTAGTTAGTGTGTAATGTTGTTGTTAGAGTATAAATAAAATCTGTAAAATTTTAAAGCTCAAAGTTCAATGCCAAGCGAGATATTTTATTTAACAGAAGTCGCCTACATCGAACGGCCAGTTTGGACTACATCCCTCTACTTCCTTCTTTAATGACGTCACTAAAACAGTTTTTTGACTAACCTCCGCCCACAGGAATACACAAGAGTTGCGTTTGTAGAGTGTGTTTGTCGCCATGTCGTCGAAACGCTGTTATTTTCAACCCGCAGTCCAATCACCGGGTCTGATTCCGGCTCAAATTGATGGGGTAAAATTAAAGACATGTTTACAATAACACTGAGCGCGTGCATCTCCACCATAGACTGTGATCTCCACGTTATGGTAAGAGGCGTGACTTTTCCGGGCACGATGCGCTCAGAGCTGTCGAATCACAACACAGGAACCGCTGGCACAATCAGAACTCGTTACGTATTTCTGAAGGAGGGACTTCATAGAACAAGGAAGTCATCAGCCCGTTTTTATAACAGTGGAAACAGCGGTATACAGATAAGTAAATTATGTGAAAAATACTGTGTTTTTTTTACACGCGAAACATGAACACATGTTATATTGCACACTATAAACACAATCAAAGCTTCAAAAAACCACGAAAAACGGGACCTTTAACATGTGCACGCGGCAGACGATGTAAACCACAAATCTTACCTCATTCGTGTGCAGCAAAAAGGCTTTTATTTATTTCTTTATTTTACGTTTATATGTGTGTTGTAGGCTACACATCCCCATGTTAACAAACTTTCAAGACTATATTCGTTGTTCTCAGAAATCTTCATTTTGTTGTTCTCTCACCTATAATTCGAAGAAGAATAGATATAATTTCATGAAAGCACGACATAGTGAAGCAGCAACTCTTGCTAATACTAATTTGCAGGAAATACTCGTGAAGGTGCGTTACATAAAGAAATCACAACCATACTGTCCGAATTTTTATTTTATTTTATTTATTTAACCAACAAGCAAAACACAAAGACAAAACAGCATCACATCCGGCGCACTCAGTGTCCGAATTCACTCTTTCACTCCTTCAAGTAGACTATATTGGACTAATGTAGGGAATAGTGAATGGGGTATGGGAGCTTGTTCAAGATGCATTGGCGCTGCGCAGACTGATCAGCATATGACATCAAAGTACCGCGAGAGCGATTGGAGAGCATACGACATGCTTTTGATTCGCTCTCGCGGTACTTTGATGCCATACGCTGATCAGTCTGCGCAGCGCCGATGCATCTCGAACAAGCCTATTCTCTAGCTGTTGAATGTACATCGGTTGTACACTCGTTATTGCGATGCATTGTGGGATTGAGTGAGTGCACTCAATAACATCCACTATGGTTTCTGACACCACTAAAAATGGCTGTCCACTCAAATAGTGCCTTATTTAAGTGTATAGGGGCCGATTTTGGACACAGCCAGAGAGTCGGTACATTGTTTCTCAAGCGTGCACGAGTCCTAAAAAAGTGAAGCCAAAGGCTCTCGATCGCCCCCGGGTGGCTGGAAGCAGTATAGGACATAAACCCCGACCTCTCCACAAATATAATGGAACATGAGACAAACTAACTCAATTTACACTTTAAACATTGTTTTTTCTAAAGACATTTTCTGCTATTTTAGGCACTAACACTGGTGTTAGTTATTTGATGATATAAAAATGACAGTGAGATTGACAGTTTCTCTGAGTGAAAGACTTTTTTCTGGATCTTTTCTTTTTTTGCGATGAGACTGGAGCTTTAACTTTAATTTCTACATTTCCATAATTGTAACACTTTAACACTTTATTTCACACTGGCATAATGAGTTGTTCTGAGTTTGGGCGAGAGCTTGATTATCGTGGCTCTACTTCGTGTTCACTACTGCACAGACTCGGGCTCCACGTTCACTATGCACAGACTCGAGACTCAAGAAGCTGGACCATATTGACACACTGGCGGCTTCAGTTACTTCAATGGAAGAGAGTGAAGGTGCGTTGTTTATATTTTTAATATTTTTTTTGGGGGTGTTTTTTGTCTGTGGTGTTTCTATTGAGCGCTTACAGGACATTTATTTTATAAACATATTACTTTTACAGTTAAAGAATTTGAAAGCACTGAATAAAAAATAGTAAGACTGACATAATATATAGCTGTAGCTTTATCAAAAGCAAAGTGTCTGTATAAAAAAACTGCCTATGAGCACACCTTCAAATGAAATAAGGCGTAAAAACAACAATAAACAGTATTAAATTATAAAAGTGCCACAATTGTCCCACTATCACGTGCAGGGTTGGCATTTTGCTCCTATGAATGGGTAATAGAACTACAAAAAGAATTTTAAATTCATGATTTAATATTAATGATATTTTAATTTGTTATATTTTAATTATAGGTGTTTATGTAAATAATGCATGATGTGATGTTTTAAAGGGAACCCCTGGTATTACAGACCTGTATGGCTTAATATAACGTAAATGATGTCTCTTACTGAAATATGTTGTAGAAAACCCATGAAAGATTTGTTATTTAAAAAATCCATGACATATTTGGACAATGGGGGCACCATTTTGTTTAGCTGCACAGAGCGTTAATATGTCGATGATGTCAAATGTTTGCACTCATGCTCTACTGACACTATCCTGTTGCTATTTTTACCACAGTACAACTCTGAATATATTATACGATGCCACATTGTGCAGCTTTTGATTGTAATTTCCAGTCGAAGGGCAATGAGAGAAGCGATTTAAGTCTTTACTGCTTTACTAGCGATAAGAGGAGAAAAGAATGGGAAGTTGTGCAGAATGTGGATGAACAAAACTTCCTAAAGACCGTGTCTTTGTTTTCTCCACTTAAGCTCTGATGCCTTTGATACTTTTAGTAGAGCACAGCTGAAAGAGCTTACAGTTGCCGATGGATATAAGTGAAATGCTTTAACCAAATGCAGCGCCTGTCCTGGAGTGTGATGAGGGCAGCCCATAACACATCTCGACTGAGACAGACTGCCTCAAAGCTTGTGTGCTGATGAACAAGATAACTGTGATCGCATAGAACAGTAGCATCTTCTCTGTATGTTATCTGTGTGTAATGCATTCAGGTGATGGCTCAAACTGAAAAGGCCGATCTGGTTTTAAAAGGAACCCCGCAGATATTAAGACCCGTATACATTATTAGATTACTGTTGCACCAAAAGTATCAAAGGCATCAGGGCTAAAGTGGAGAGAATAAAGACACAGTTAGGAAGTTTTATCCGTCCACATTCTTCACAACTTCCCATTATTTTCTCCTCTTATTTTTCTCCCTTGTAACGTTTAAGGCATTAAATGGTCTTGCGCCTCCATATCTGTCTGACCTACTCCACTCCTACTCTCCTGCCCGGTCCCTCAGATCATCTGAGCTTGGTCTTTTGTCCATTCCTCGCTTTCAGCTGTCCACTGTAGGTGGTAGATCATTTAGTGTTAATGCTCCTAAATTATGGAATTCGCTACCTCTTAAACTTCATAACATATCATCTTTGCCTACCTTCAAGACTCAGCTAAAAACATATCTTTTCAATATGTATTGTGGATAATGTGGCTAAATCTGGCCTTATGTGTTTGTATTTTGTTCGTGGATGTGCAAATGTATTGTATAGCACTATGTGAAGTGACCTTGAGCTATGGAAAGGCGCTATATAAATAAAAACTTCTTCTTCTTCTTATCGCTAGTAAAGCATTAAAGACTTGCATCGCTTCTCTCGTTGCCCTTCGACTGGAAATTACAACCAAAAGCTGCACAATGTTGTGTGGTTATTATATTCTGAGTTGTGCTGAAGTAAAAATAGCAATATGACCGTGTCGGTAGAGTGGAACCATTTGATGTCATCGATGTAGAACGCACTGTGCAGCTAAACAAAATGGCGCCCCCATTGTCCAAATATGTTATGGATTTTTTAAATAACATGAATCTTTCATGGGTTTTCTACTACATATTTCAGTAAGAGACATCATTTACTTTATATTAAGCCATACAAGTCTTAACACCAAGTTCCCTTTAAGGCAGCAACTGTGTGTATTTGTTTGTGTGTGTAGGCATCTGTGGTTTCATGTGCAAAATGACCTCACAAATGTGAGAAAATATAAAGATGTGAGATTCGCAAGAGCTAATGATCTGCTTCACTCAGGCTTTTTACACAACAAACATGGCAAAGATGAGCTCATAAAACAGAGTATAATAAATGAAAAAAACAGGGGCAAGTTTTCATGAGAACCTGGAGAAATAACTGTGGCTTGTTTTAGTTTTAGACATGAGGCCAACCATGACCTATAACTACAAATAAATAAGCCATGTAGTATATAAACAAACCAGTCTAAACTTTTAAAGGGAACCCCTGGTGTTAAGACTTGTATGGCTCAATATAACGTAAATGATGTCTCTTACCAAAATACGTAGTGGAAAAGCCATGAAAGATTTACATTATTTTTAAAAATCCATAACATATTTGGACAATGG
The DNA here is from genome assembly GCF_024489055.1 of Chanodichthys erythropterus. Taxonomy (NCBI): domain Eukaryota; kingdom Metazoa; phylum Chordata; class Actinopteri; order Cypriniformes; family Xenocyprididae; genus Chanodichthys; species Chanodichthys erythropterus. The sequence goes on from NC_090228.1 coordinate 46,918,600, forward strand.
GGGCACCATTTTGTTTAGCTGCACAGTGCGTTCTAAAGGGTCCGATATACTTCAAACGAAATAGAAGAACGAACTGATGTGACGTCATTTAGAATAAATTCAGGCCAAAACGAAGTTTGTTTTATGTTCTTTTTGGAAGTTCGAAACGGCTTGCCAAAGTGAACTTTCAGGAAAAGTTCGCTCCAGCTGCAAAACACCTTCGTACTACCATTGGTCAGTGGTGATAACGTAATAGGAGGTGTGCACTGAGGCTCCGCCTTCACTCGCGTGGGGCGCGTCTTTGACTCATTTCGTGTGTTTGAGTTCGTCGAGGTAAGAGCTCCGTGGGTGAAAACATGAGCCGCTTTATAGTACAAAATGAAGTTGTGCTTCTGATGAAATGAGGCACTAACACTGTTTTTCATATTTGATACTGTAAAGCTGCTTGATTTTAAGCAATCTATTGAATAAAGTGCTGTATGAAGACGTGATGTGACTGGAGTGCTAATTTGCAGAGCTCGTGCTAACATACCCATGCTGTTATGATCAGACGCTTTTCTGATGCTTTCTATAATAAATGCTTGCTGTTTTCTCATTTTTGTTGTGTTTATTTTGTTACTGTGAAGAAAGTGCACGGCACATATTTACATATTCATCTAACCGTCGCTCTCAGCAGTGTGGGCGGCATCAGATGTTCGTTTACAGTATATCGCAGCTCATGCATTTCGAACTTCATTTTACCCCTAAACGAAGAACGAAAAAGAACTTTGTTTGAAGAATACCAGGGCCTTTAGTCGATGACGTCACTCTGTCAGCTACTTACATTACTCTATGGCTATTTTTACCACAACACAACTCAGAATATAATATACGATGCCACATTGTGCAGCTTTTGGTTGTAATTTTCAGTCGATGAGCCACAAGAGAAGCGATGTAAGTCTTTACTGTTTTACTAGAGATAAGAGGAGAAAAGAATAGGAAGTTGTGAAGAATGTGGCACTCGAGACAGATGTAAATCCGATCACTCAAACCACTTCATTCCAGTCAAAACTGAGCAGGTCTAAGGCTACGACCACACAAACCCGGAGCTTACCCTAACCAATCTTTTTTTTTTCCTTGTCTCAAAATATCTGCGTCCACACGAAACCACTGAAATGACTCAAAACGATGAAGCATACATGCCAGACCAGTATGTGGCGCTGTAATTCTGTCACAGAGATACAATTAAAACAGCGAATAAGACTTGGAGCATGCGCATAATCCTTGCGCGCTGTATACAAACTTTAGTAAAGCTTAGAAATAACGCTTTATTTTGGCTCAGCAGCTTCTGCAGCACAAACACAAGCATCTAGAGTCTGCTATTGCTGTTGTTTTGTGCTGTTAGCAGCGTCTGACTAGGGTCAACACGTGGGGTGATGACACATCATTTCAGATAATATATGGATATGCTGTCCACACGAAAACGCAAAGACGTTTATCCACTCTGGGACCCGGTTTCAAAAAATAGCGGTTTCACCTTTCGAATACGCCAGATCCGTGTGGACGAAACACCTATCCGATACAAAATTTGTGCGTATTCACAAAAACGCATCTCCGTGAGGATGGAGCCTAAATGCATCTGTTTGTTGAAACTACATAAAATAACTCCTCTCAAAAAATACTAAAAAATAAATGTGAGAGAGCGTGTTATAGGTTAAATAATGTTATAGTCAGATATGACAGCACTACTGCAGCATGCATCACCGCAGATGTGCAGCTGATTTTCTAGGCTTTGAGGCGGTCTGTCTCAATCAGGATGTGTTATGGGCTGCACTCATCAGACTCCACGACAGGCGCGGCATTTGGTTAAAGCATACACATATATCTATCGCCAACTGTAAGCTTTTTCAGCTGTGGTCTTCTAAAAGCTTTAAAGGCACCAGGGCTAAAGTGAAGAGAACAAAAACGTGGATCTTTAGGAAGTTTTATTCGTCCACATTCTTCACAACTTCCTATTCTTTTCTCCTCTTATCGCTAGTAAAGCTGTAAAGACTTACATCACTTCTGTTGTGGCTCATCGACTGAAAATTACAACCAAAAGCTGCACAATGTGGCATCATATATTATATTCTGAGTTGTGTTGTGGTAAAAATAGCCATAGAGTAATGTTAGTAGCTGACAGTGTGCAACCATTTGACGTCATCGACATAGAACGCAAACAAAATGGAGCCGCCACTGTCCAAATATGTCATGGATTTTTTAAATATTGTAAATCTTTCATGGGTTTTCTACTACATATTTCAGTAAGAGACATCATTTACTTCATATTAAGCTTAACACCAGAGGATCCCTTTAAATCTAGATGATTTTTTTTTTTTTTAAATTTATGACTCATTTGATGATTTATTTCAAGAATATTTGACCCCACACCACCAATACACTTCTGTTTGATTATTTGCTTACATATTGCTTAAATATGGAGGGAGGGGGATACAGAGATGTATCATGAAACAGGAAGTTGAAGTTTCAGAAAAGTAAGAGCTAACATGAACTAAAAAAAGAAAAGAAAAAAAGACAGCCCACACAAAACAGAGTCGTGCCATTAGTGAGTGAGAACCAGACATGAGGGACCATTTATATCTTTTCTTCTTTATGATTCAATTTAGTTCTGGTAAGTTAAGACTTTTATTGATTTATCTTTTAATTTATGAGGAGCTGGTGTGAGATCAGTGTGATGTAGTCGTAGTTATTTAAAACATCAGTTTAAAACATATCTAAAAACATTTTAAGAAATTTGTATTAGATAGGATTGTGTTAGATAGGACTGTCTGTTCACACGTGCAGAAATATTCAAACTTTGAATTCCTAAAGGATGAAATCAGGAGGGCAGCTGATTTTCTTAAATAGTGAAGTAGTGCATACAGACACTAAAAATTGTATTTGTGTACACAAATGAAAGGAAGAAAAAAAAAAAAAAAAAAACTAAATGTGATGAGATTTGAACAACATTGTCTTTCTATGTTCATTAAAAGTTGCTAAGGTTTGAATAAAAGCCCTCACAACATTTTCAAAATCATTTACATGAACATAACTTACATTGTGTTAAACTACAAGTCAAAAATCCTTCAGAGATTAATTTCTTGATATTAAATGTCCAGTTCGTTCAAAGAAGAGAATTACTGTGAGATCTAATAAACACAATAAAGTGCTGCTCATGAACACAAACCTGAAGCTCTTCTCAGCTTTTTCCTGATTATTATATATTCCAGTAAAGCCCATTTGTAAGTTTTTGACAAGCTCTCTTGTTTTCAGGCTGTATTCTTTCAGATGAGCGTCAGACAATAGAAATAACAGGATACACAGGTGGATCAGTGGTGCTGCCCTGCTCCTGCGCTCATCCTCAGTCTACAGCCAACACATTCACATGGGAGCTTTTTGGCAGTGGAGGACGATGGATTCAAGTATTTGAGTATGAGAAGTACAGCGGCAGACGTGTGCTGTTTAATGAAAGTTCTCCACAAAATCTGTCTCTTCTCATTTCTGACCTCAGACAGGACGATGAAGGGATGTATCAGTGTAAGACTGAACAATCTACATCCATTTATTTAAAAGTGAAGAGTAAGTGATGCTTCTTCTAGAAATATGAATCGCTCTTAGACATGATTGACAGCTCAGGAATAGACATTCAATTGTTATATTGGTAACACTTTATATTAAGGACCCTTTGTAAAGGGTTTATAAAGGTGTTTGTTAATGAGTAATAAGTCATTTACAAATGCATTATAAATCCTTAATAATGCAGTTATAACTGCATGAATAAAAAGGGCGACTTTAATGAAATACCTGCCAAATAGTGAACCGTTTTTAACTCACATGTTATAAATGCTTAATAAATGTATTTATTAACACTTATTTAACTCAAAACCAGATTCCTGGTTTATTTCATGATGCAGCAAAAATTGACTATCATAATTAGACTGAAGGGTGTTGTATTTGTGCTTTTCTTATTAATATCTCATGACTGCCACTTTTCTTACTATGTTGCTTACCAGAAGTGTCTGTCTTACCCATGATACTCTCCAAAAAGGTCATACTGCATAATCCACAGCAGAGTATAAAAGCTGATTTCTTGTTTTCTAAAGATGACATTCCAACTTTATTTTGAAAATAAAACAAAATATAACAACCATAAATTGATTAGATATTAATAATGAAAAATTTAATTCCAGTATTAGTTACCTGTGAACCCTAATGTAGGGTGAACACTTGTGAACCATTTATTCATGAGTTATAAACATTAATAACCTGTGAAAGTGAACCTTAATGTAAAATGAACACATGTGAACCATTTATTAATAAGTTTCAAAAATTAATAACCTGTGAAAATGAACCTTACTGTAAAGTGAACACATGTGAATCAATTATTTGTTAATTATTAATGTACACACAGAAGTATTTTTTCTGATAAAATATTTTATTTTTGATGCATGTATTAGTAAACACAACTGTAAACTTGAAACAAAAAAAGTTTAAAGGTGCCCTAGAATGCTTTTTCACAATATATAAGTAAATATAAGTCTAAGGTGTCCCCTGAATGTGTCTGAAGTTTCAGCTCAAAATACCCCATAGATTTGTTTATGTTTATAATTCATTAATAAATGGTTCACAGGTTTCCACTTTACATTAAGGTTCACTTTCACAGGTTATTAATGTTTATTAATATGTTATTCATGTTAACTCATGAATAAATGGTTCACAAGTGTCCACCTTGCATTAGAGTTCACAGTTAACTAATACTGGAATTACATTTTTCATTATTAATATCTAATTAAGTTATGGTTATTATATTTTGTTTTATTTTAAAAATAAAGTTGAAATTTCATCTTTAAAAAACAATAAATCAGCTTTTATACTCTGCTGTGGATAGGCATCATGACCTTTTTGGAGAGTATCATGGGTAAGTCAAACTTCTGGTAAGCAACATAGTAAGAAAAGTGGCAGTCATGAGATATTAATAAGAAAAGCACAAATACAACACCCTTCAGTCTAATTATGATAGTCAATTTTTGCTGCATCATGAAATAAACCAGAAATCTGGTTTTGAGTTAAATAAGTTTTAATAAATACATTTATTAAGCATTTATAACATGTGAGTTAAAAACGGGTCACTATTTGGCAGGTATTGCATTAAAGTCGCCCTTTTTATTCATGCAGTTATAACTGCATTATTAGTGATTTATAATGCATTTGTAAATGACTTATTTATAACACCTTTATAAACCCTTTACAAAGGGAACCTTAATGTAAAGTGTTACCATTATTTTTTACAAAATTATTAGATGAGAATGAAAAAAATAAACTAAGAAATTTGGAGAACCAGTAACAGATTTTAAATTGTACATTCACTGACCTTTGAGTTTTACTTGTGTTCTTACTACAATGTGGCTCATTCATGGCTTTTTTCTTGTATAAATATTTTTTTAGGCTGTGATTTGGTTCAGAACACAAAGGCAACGATTCCGGTGACTGGATATGCAGGAGAGTCTGTGGTTCTGCCCTGCTCATGCTCTGAACTACTGGCTAAACCTGAACAGATACAATGGATGTATTATGTAGAAAAAGCTTTTAAGGAAATTTACCCAAATGAAAAGTCTGAGAGGCACAAGAACAGAGTCAAACTGTTGAATCAAACATCTCCAGGAAATCTCTCTCTACACATATCAGCACTGACCGCAGAGGACGAAGGAGACTATTATTGTTCTGTCTCGTCTCAAACAGTCTCCTACAGACTTTATGTTGAAGGTAGTTTTGTTCTGTTGATGTTACTTTGATCATCATTACTACTGATTTTATGAAGAATCTAAATATTTAGAGGAATAAAGTAAACTTGTAGGATGACATGCTGTTTGCATTGTTATATTATCATTGACAGTTACTCTCAGGACAGAGAAACCACACATCCATACAGTTACTCTCGGGACAGAGAAACCACACATCCATACATCCATCAGTTTATCAACACTTCAACCTTTACACCAAACACAAGAACTTGAACCACCTCAACAACCGCACGACACATCTCAAAGTAAGTCATTTTCATTATACCACAATTACAATATTTTATCATTATCTGTCATCATTTTTATTATTTTAAAAGTTCCTGATGTAGAAGAGACTCAAAAGAGACTCAAAATACTCCGTCAATGTTGCACATACAATTAAGAGTTATACACCATTTTAATCTGTTGAATATCTTCTTTTATTTGTGTACACTCAGAGTAAAAACAAAATGTTGTGCTTTTTGTAAAATAAAGAAAACTAACATGATGCGTGATCTCTCGTCTCCCTCTGAACGAAGTCCAATCTGATAGTTCTCAGAAAATGAACTGTAACTTAGTGAATACTAATCACAAAAAAATTAGACTTGTGTCTAAAGAAACGTTGAAATGTCAGGTTTTAAATCGTGTAAGTCAAATAGAAAACAAACCTTCTGTGTTTATGTAATCTGTATGAAAAGAGAGCTATGTCAGAAGTCTGTGATTCAGCTCATTATCCGCTAATCCGGCCACACCCACGGAGCCAGCGCTATTCAGACGCAAATTCAGTCAATACATGCATACATCGTCTCAATCGTGTATTTATTGTCTTGAAAAGTGTTTTGAATAGCCATAGTTAGCGATCTCTGGCCTCTGTTAGTTCAGTTATTTCCTGGATTGCCTATTCTTCTTTAGCATTGCCATTTGTGGACTAAAAGTGCACAGAGCGCCCTCCGGCTGCAAGTATGAATTGAAAACAGTATACAGCGTTCACAGTGATGACAATAAATATTGAATAAATATTACTCCTCTGTATAGAAAATTGACATAAACATGAGAATCCATCAATATTTCTCTAAATGTGCATGCTTTTAAGCTAAAAGCCTATATGAAATGCCATAGAGGTAACATAATTGTTCAGACACTTTGTATCATAGAAATGCTTTATATTTTAAAGAATATAATAGAATACCATTATTTTAAATTGTAATAATATTTCACAGTATTGCTGTTTTTTTCTGTATGTTTGATTTACATTATGATGAGCTTGAGACATGATCAACAGAGGGTTTTTTCACAGCCTACCTGACTGAAAGACCTCATTAATATGCAGGTCATTACAGCTCTTTATGTGATTCTTTTGTCTTCTCAGGTGTGAATCACAGCATTATTCATGACGATTCATGCCTCCACGCATACTGTGTTTCTTGACCAAAGATGCTTTAGAAAATTTAAATCTCTCTATTGTTTTATATGAAGGAGTAGGAATGACAATTTTTACATAATTTTGAAGCAAAAACTCTAGTCTACAACCTCCAACACCCAGAAGTCTTGTGAACACAGATTTACTATATATTTTTTGGCTTTATTTCAGTGACTTAAGTTTTTTGTTTTTTCAATAACCACGCATAAACGTTATTCCTTCAAAAATACAAACATGTACATACATGTTCCTCACATATTATTATAGCCTAGTTTGTGCTGAATACAGTGTAATGACACTTTTTCCATTAATATGTTTATGAACAACTGAAAAAAGCACAAATGTCAGGGCATGTCAAAACTTCTCCAGGGCCCCAAAAATCCTCAGACCCCAGAGGGTTAAGTCACGTCCGTATTGGCTTCAAGAGAAACTAGGGGAGGTTGTCACTTGGTATAACCTGGCAAAATCAGGACATGCCATTTACAAGTCACTCGCTGTTTTATGTCTCCTCATATCCGTAAATAAAGAAAAGTTGCTTCGGCTACTTTGACATGTACGGTGTGGAATTGGCATAGGTTAGTTATCACAACCAGCGAGCAAGTTTGACATGGAGCACACTAAATCTCTAACCTCAGAGGAATAGAACAGAAGAGTCTGCTGCCAAAAAGAGAATGAGACAGAGTTCGTAATAGAATGAGAATCAACATGGGCTTGGCTTTTTGGAGAGCCAAAATACAACCACAACAATGTTCTTACGCAAAATGCATGCATAGCCTAGTTTTGTTTCTAACCATAAGTTAAATAGTGTACATTTAATTGAGTGTGCAGCTTTTATTATATCAAATTGTCTAAATTTGAAAACAAAAACGCATTTGTCATGCATTTCTGTTTTCTCAACAGATGTTTTCATTTTGTTGGGGGTGATTCTCTCAGTGCTATTACTGGCATTACTGGCATTTATCTACTGGAGATTCAGAGGTATGTGAACACAATCACACGTTCTTCACAGATATACTCGTAAATGACCAGCTAATGCAGCTGTAAACTCTCGAAACACTATAGAATAATAGGTACAAACTACTGATAACCAACATAAGATGAATTTCTCTGATGATATTAAAAGATTCTGGCTAAAATGTTTTATGTTGTAGGAGGCAGAAATGTAAAAAAGGTGACCAGGGATGAAGAAGAACTAAATAGAGAACAAGACAATCAGGTCAGCACAAACTCACTATTGCACAATGGTTTCATAACTTCTTGAATACTGTGCCAGCAATCACCCCATCTTTTCCTCTTTCTCCAGGATGACGTGACGTATTCTGCTGTAGTCCATGTTAAAACTGCCGCCACACCAGCTCACATAGAGAGTGACCCAGCTGAGCACACTGAGTACGCCCCAATCAAACTTAAACGCTAAACATCAAGAAAGAATATAGTCAATTTAATGGTGAGCATTTTAAAGAGATTGAAACAACCATGTACATTTTATTATTGAGGGTTTTGTAATTAAGGAGTTGCATGTTTTCTAGTTTCAGAAAGCTGAGCACTAATAGAGGAAAAAAGAAATGAGGTCACACCATGTGCATACACTTTCACCAAATTATCTCATGCACACGGTGTGACTCATTTCTCACAAACCATAGTGTCGGATTTAGCAGTTGACATATTTGATGTTTATATTTGCCATGAAATGAATATTGATCTCATAGTGAACAATTCATCCATATGTTTCAAATTTTAAAACTTTTTTGAGCTTATTTCTAAAATGTAAATTTAAAATTTCTTAACTTTGTCTTCTAATAGACTTCTAATCTTACTTTTCCATTAATTAATTTCACTCTTTCATAAGATGAATAAGTGACTTGTTTACCAATTTAGCCTCATTGTTTGTTTTTGCTTTCATTTTTTAATTTTATTATTAAATGTATTATTAGTATGATATTATTACTAATATGTTATTATTGACAGAAACAGAGTTACTGTCCAATGGGGAAAGAAAGTATATTAGAATTAGAAATAATAATAATAATAATACACTATTTATTATAAATGGAAAATTATTTGATAAAAATTACTAATTTTGTTCTTTAATTAAGTCACTTATATTTTCCACACCTCCCCACCACACATACATATAACTAAAATAACTAACCCTTAATACTGTAATTTAATTTCAAATTTCTTATATATTATTTAATAATAACTGACTGAAGTTTATTACATAATTCTAGGGGTTTTACAGAATATAATACAATTTTATGAAATCTGAAAAGTGCAAAATGACGAAAGATCCCTTTTGTGCAAGGTAACAAGAGGCCAGCTGGAGATACATGCTGCGTCCCATTTCGAAGGCGATATTTATTTAAATTTGATTCAACACCATTGTATTAGATTCTATGATTTCTGTTTCTGTTTAATTGCTTCATGTTAAGTTGACTTAAAACAATTACTTTTTGACTTAACTTGATGTTTTTATATTACAATAACATGTTTCAATCAAGTAAACTCAACCAGGGGCCCATTCTTCGTACGTCGCTAACTCAGTTAGCTGATTTGATTGATGACGATTTGGTATGATCTTGGATTGTTCGGAATGCTCATCCTGGACTTGCTGCCGTAGCAACAGGTCCGTAAGCTTAAACCTACTCGGGAGCAGCTTATTTCATATAAACAGGATTAGATTGCATCTTTTTAAGCAGAGTTGATACTTAAAATTTGTCCCAGCCACTGCTATTTAAGTACTCTACTTATCCAGGGACAATAATTTAAAATTATAATTTACAAATTAATTTGAAAATAATATTATAATGTTGTTTAGTCTATAACACTATAGACAGCCAGTTTTACTTATTGAAAGATTTATTTATGATGGAGTAATTGCTTTACAATTGTATTGGAGTCTTACACACTTGCTTGTACAATTATTCTGAGCCGTGCATTAATTTGAAAGGTGACAGCTATTATGGGAGTGACTTGATGCAGATAACTTGATCCTGACTTTAATTAATTTTTAATTAATGCTGTTACTTAATAAATCTACTTTAAAGATAAAATTAAATGAATTGCGAATTACAACACAAATAAAAATGATGTGAATCTAAATAATTGGGAATCATGTAAAAAACAGTGCACATTATATTTATCTATTATAACATTTATGTTGTTCTGTCATTTGTTCGCTTTGCTGTTTCATTATAAATGTCCAGAAATTCGTCAAGTTTTTTGCCAGGTGTCTTTTCTAATTATATGATGTCATTACGTTGCTGTCTTGCCGCCAGCCAATTGCTGATCGTGGATTCCACTATCGATACATCTGCCCTTTTCAAGGAACATGAGAACACGCAGTAATCTCAGACAATTTCATGCTTATATTTCAATCCATTACACAAATTCGATTAGAACATCTAGCAACTGTCAAATCATCTCAGATGTTTTAATTGAGGTACGAAGAATGGACCCTAGGACTCAATCAAACAGGACTTTCAATTCCCATCATGCCTGGCAAATGGGCTGATCTGGGAGATTAAATGTTGAAATAAAGTGTTATTTTAAGCAGTTTTTAGCAACATGGGAAAATGGAGAGACTTTTTAATGTTTACTTTCTTTTATGTTAGTATTTAAAAGTTCCTGTTATATTAATAGTTTTTGTGGTGTACCTGCTAAACAACAATTAAAGTTGTTGTTATTATAAAAACAGTTATTTTGGACATGCCATAGATGGAATACAACTTCTGGCTCCTAACAATACCTAACAACACCTAACTATAAGAATCTTCACAAGGTAAAGATTTTGTAAAAGTTGTGAAAATTCACTAAATAAACTAATCAGTTAAACTTGGATTCATTGTTTTAATTTATGTTTGATATTAATTTTAGGATAATTAAACTTTTAGGACAAAATTAAGAAGATTAACCTTATGTAATACATTTAAGTAAACCGAAATAAATAATGTTAATTAATTGCAACATAGCCAAGTTACGTGGAACCTGTTGATATAAAAAAAATTAAGTAAATCCAATGTATAATATTTTTTGAGTGTAGGCTGCATACATCATCGAGGATGCTTTATTTAAGAAAAGAAAAGATGATCAAATTGACTTATTCTTCTTGAGGTATAAAATACTGTCATTTCTTTCTTACTTTGCAATCTAATTGTTACTTTACTTAAATGAGTCATATGCAGCTAACAAATGCGACCTCCAGTGGATGCAGCCTTTGAAATAAGACACACACACCCACTCCATAGATGTAACAGGATCACTTATATTTCCACCTCCTAATTTGGATCAGGTGTTTATCATCTCTTCTGCCACCTACAAGACAACTGAGAGAAAAACGAAAACAAAAATAAATAAATATAACACCCACACACAATAACAATGAACTAAGAAATTGTTGATCACTTTTTATTAAACCAATCCTTTGTATAAGTTAAAATGTGTGAGAACATTGTATTAATTCGTTCTCATGATTTGAAAAATGAATAAGTAGACTAAAAGTTAGCCACAATTGAACTTAAACAATGAAATTAAAACACAGGGACAAATTAGCCTAATAAAATGTCCTCCTGTTTTAACGAATGGTTAATAAAACATGCTTGTGAGTTGATACCTTATTTTCCCGCATTTCATGCATGGGGCTCATTTTCAATGTAGGCCAACATAAAGTCTGGGGTGTAAAATTAGAATTAATTATTTTGTTTTAAAGCCAAAATACTTAATTCATGTAATTCGTAAATAAGTTGTTTTGGCATTAGGAATGGTTTGGTGGGAAAATATGAAGAGTTCAGATGCAAAACCTTCTAAATCCATCAGACTTCTTTTCTTTTAAATTAGCATTTTTATCAGGCTCCTATGATCAAGTTCAGGAGTTTCATTTTAAAGGTAATGATAAGGTTATTAGTTAGTGAATAAAATAACTTTTTTCAAAAATGTCACTTTAGACAATTCATTGTTTTTTAACAAGTTAGATTTTCTTTTGCGTCAAAACCATCTAAATCCACTTGTGCTTTTTTCGTAAAAACCTCTAAATCCACCTATTTGGGACAAGTATATAGTAAATAGTTGAAAATCACTAAAGATGCAACTAGAAACCCTGAAAATTATGAGAGCACAATCATTTCAAAACTAAACAGTAGACAAACCTCTTTACACAGGGGTCTAACACATGTCTCTTCTCTTCTCTGCCTCCTCTGTTTACATGGCACAGCTTCCATATGAGACAGAAGAATGGCATCTTGTTTGACTTTGTCTTTGGTGAAATAGAGCTGTTGTTTGATGTATAATAAATCCGATTCCTTCAAAAGTAACAGCACTGCACGAAGAACTGTTATGAGTGCATGCTACACTTGTAACCAAGCCATTTCCACTGTAGGCTATTTTCTTTTGCCTTATGACAGGCAGAGTTTTGAGGTAAATAACGTTTTCTTCTGCCATTCAATGTCAGTAGGACAGGCTCATCCATTTCATCATACTCCATTTTTTATTTTAAAAATCTGAATCTGAATCTAAAACAATCAACACAAAAATCTACTCAGCGCGGCGCTATATTGAAACCGTTTGAAATCATATAATTCGATTCGCGGCTTCTGATTGGTTCTTGGAACATAGCCGCTTTTGCTGCCAAAGGGAAGTGGTGTCTAGAGGCTTTTGCCAACAAACCGATATTTGTGAATGGGGATTTAGAGGATTTGAAGCACTAGATTTGTTGAACACGTACTACGTGCCGTAAGCATTCGCTCATTATCTCATTTTTGACAGAGGTGGCGTTTAGCGGCGTTTGCATCTGAACTCTTCATATAAATTAGCTAACACAACCTAAGAGATTTGTTGTTTAATGATGTAGCAAATTATCTCAAGAGGGAAATGTTATAATTATAAATATTTGGATCAGTTAATAGAATTAATTTGATGTAGTTGAATTACAATCAATTAATCTGTTCATCCAGCAAACACTTAGTATTGATCGTCTATTAACTCTCAGAAAGGATATATACCGTTAGAACCCTTATGCTCACCAAAGTGAGTGCTGACTGTGAAGGCTGTGTGATAAATCATCCGAGCAAGCTGCAACATTTATGCTTGTTTGAGCCACCCACATACTTTTTCCGACACCCACTTTGACGGCCTGACCCGCAAACTGTTCAAACCTGATCTACGAACCATCATAGCCTATGCCCTACACCGGTATGGCTTAAAGTCTCATCCTCAGTGAATTCAAGGAACAGCCGGAGCTGTTCTGTTCTGTTCAAAGGTCATTACAAAAGACAAACCACTGCATTACTGGAAAAAATGATCCAAGATGCACCCGATTCGGATGATGATGATGATGATTGTGAGGAGGATACCAAATGTGAATCAAATCTCAAGAAATACATGTCATATAAGAGGACTGGCAGATTCATTGGAAGATTTGACAAACATATGTGTTAAAGGGAACGAACCATAATGTTCTGGATGTGATGACTCAATGTAGCGATGCCACGGTGACATCCTCTGTATCTATACATATGTAACAGATGTTTGTGTGGAATTGGCTAGAAAACGTATCTTGATGATTTCACCATGCGTGATATTGTTGAATTTTTTTCTGGCTAGACTATCACCAATGTGAAGAGAAATGTATCAATTAAGAGAACCATATTCTAACATGGCATTACTCCACCGCATGTCAGCAGAATGTATTAAGTCTGAGTTGGATTTATTTATGGTTCCTCTGACGCAAACGGTTATTGTGAAAAATGGCTATTTTTAATTTTTTTATAGCTGGAACTGGAAAAGATTATGTTGATCTAAATAACACATTGTTGTATCTACGTCTTAAAATCATGAGACCTAATGGTGCAGATTTACCAGATGAGGTCGGACTGATAAATTACCCCAGGGCTACTATATTTTCACAAGTCGATGTGAGTCTTGGTGACCGATTGATATGTCAGAGTTCGAGTATCGATGTATCATTGAGAGTCTCATCAACTACAATAAAGATGTGCTGGAATCACTTTTCTCCGCAGGGCTGTTTTACAAAGACACAGCTGGTCATATGGATGTGACTGACCCTAGCAAAGAGGGTTTCTTACACATCGAACAGCCGAGTGGTGGAACTGCTGGCTCCTATACACAGCTATATCTTTATTCAAGAAAAATTAATGGCATTAAAATACATATGATCAGAGCCAAAGAATATTCTGCCTGATGAGGGATGGTGATGTGGCGTACAAATTAAATATTCTGTCAGTGAGTACCCCATAGATAGAGTTTGTTTAAAAAAATCTCCATACTGGGTGGGGCTCGTGTTTCAAATCAAGAAAAATTTGTTTTTAGGAACACTACCAAAATCTATCTGTCACGATCACTGTCAGTTCCTGTCACTTCCTGGACTACATTCCCCATAATCCTCTCTGCCAATCACCTGCACTCACTCCACCAATCACTACACTAATCACCACACCCAGCTGCCATGCATTACCTGGACTATAAAAGACTCACACACTCATCACCTGATCGCGAAGTCTTGTTTTCACTTGTGTTACATTTCTGAGCGTTTCCCTGTATCCTGTCTGCCTATCTGTTCTTGATCCTGCCTGGTCACCCGTTTATGATTCCTTGCTGCATACCTCTGGACTGTTTATTGTTTCCTGGACTGTGAATGATATCTGCCTGCCTCGATCTACTGCCTGTACCCTGACTACGATTCTGCCTAGCCCTTGCTGTTCCTGTTTGCCCCTGCTTAGACCCTGCCTGTATGACCACGCTTACTTTTGTAATAAAGCTTGCAAATGGATCTCAGCCTGAGTCCCGACTCGTTACACTATCATCCTGGGTATGGTCGATAATGACTCATTCACAGGTACCTACGATAAAACCCCATTTGCATTCAAACATTACAATTTGGAGTTCCTTGCAGTCTACATTGATGGTCAGCAATTCCCCGCCAAGCCACTACAACATAGACATAGTCATACCAGGTTTACTTTTTAAAGAATTAATCCTGTGTCTAACATGATGATTATGTACTGTAGAAAATGGAATGTTTAACTCGGTAAATGACTGTAGAAACTCTGATCATCCTAGCGGTCTTCTGTCATCCCAAACCTTTTGTGGAGCTGCAAGTCGAGCATGTGTGAACCAGGTATAGCTTTTCCCCTGAACACAAACTCCCCTGACTCGTTCCATGCACTGAGTCCTTTAGCTTTAGACATTTTCTCTAATATGTATCTACTGTTTTTCACGCTTCTTGATAATACATTCTTCAGAACTTCACTCACAACATAATCCACACCACCGTTGTCTTCAGGTATAGTTGGTGGTTGTTCTTTCAAATAAATTTTGGATGATATATATTACGCTGAGATTACGATGATGAAGATATTATGTGAAGACCTTCGACTTCTTTGTTACCGATTGCTTCTTGCATCATATCATCGATAATTAGATTAGTTTTGTTCACAGGTAGTAAATCATCACTATTCAGACTCTTGGGTATTCCTCAAATTTACACAAATTTAATGTCATACAATTTAAGTAATTCATCATACAGAGGTTGCCAACAATCATAAAAAAAAAAAAAAATGTTTTCAATTTTTTTAGAAATCATATTTAACCCATTTTTTAATAGACTTTTTACAAAATAACTCTTCCCAGAATTAGAAGGACCGCATATCACTGCTGAGAATGGATGTTGAAGTCTGAAATCAAAATCAGAGACATCCTGCGACCCTCTGTGCAGCATCAAATCAGTAGCCATAAGGTAATGTGGTGAAATCAGACAAAAGTCTGTGTTTATTATACACCACCTTAAAATTTTTAACCAATTTCACCTCGTCCATCCACAGATTTTTCTACCACTTCTTCCTAAAATGCAAACGGTGTCTGTCGACCTCTTGGTGCCACTTCATAATCTCTCTCACTGGTCCAAGACGATTGTTCCCAAGCGTTCAGCTACATAGTTGTCCATCTGCTGACATCATTCAAGTTGGTATATATATTTAATTTGTTTTAATTTTATCTTTATTTAACAATTTATATATATATACAATTTATATATAAGCATATTGAAGTCAAATTGAGATACTAAAATGAGACATTTAAATTAGAAAGTAAAATAAATTAAGTTAAATTAAGATAAAAAATTAAATTAAGATAAAATATCACAATAAGAAATAACATTTAAAAATTAGAAACTAAAATAAATTGTTCAATAAAGATAAAATTAAAAAAATTAAATTATGATAAAATAGCACATTAAGAATTAACATTTAAAAATTAGAAACTAAAATAAATTGTCAAATAAAGATAAAATATAAAATTAAATTAAGACATATTATTTAACTAAAAATATAAAAAATAGCCACATAGTGAATAAAAATTAAAAAATAAATGTATCATATCTCTGTTATTTCCTTCTATCTGTCCAGCATGACCTCTGTCAGCCGGAATCACACATTGTGTGATCATAGCGATCCCTGGTGGTGGTCTCTGGCGTTACTGCCTGTTCAATAGATCCATCTTCTCCAGTGCATTGGTTGTCAGAAGATTGTGTTAGATCCACCACAAAACCCAGCTGAGTCAAAAACGTTTGGTTTTGTGATATTGACACTGGTAATAAGAATTTTGAAATTTCTATGCTATCAAAAAATTGATATCATAAAGACCTTTTTAAAACAAAATTAACTATAATGTGATATATATTGTGTATAAATATATATATATATATATATATATATATATATATATATATTGTGTATAAATATATATATATTGTGTATAAATATATATTTATTTTTTTATATTTTATTTTTTGTTACAGTGAAATAAAATAATAAAATTACTCATATTGTGATATAAGATTTCGGTCATATCGCCCACCCCTAATGTGCTCTTACTGTGTTATTGCATATGCATAGTGCCCTACTGAAACATATTTAACTTTTGGTTTTACTTGTTTTTCAGTGCTGTTGCAGTTTTGATGATGTGCTCAGATCAGAACAGACAACACAGCTGTATGTCTTGACAGTTGGGACTTCGAAGAGTTGCATCCATGAGTATTACATTGTTGTGGATGGGCAGCTCATTCCCTGCAAGTCCTCTCTGTCAGCCTTTGATGAACATTTCAAAGCACATTATGTGTTTGGCATTTCATATGATGCTGCTTTGGTTTCATGGTATGGCTTCATTTACGGTTTGGCTTTAATGCTATCTTGGATCTCACTGACTTTAAAATTCTTGGGACCTCTGGAATTAAATTGCCAGTCGTATCCAGTACATGGTACTATACCTCAAGTAACTGGGGATAATTCAGGAATGCACACACTTATTGGGATTTTAGAATTATTAACTCAAATTATTTTTGTAGGTTTTGTTTGACTGACAAGTCTGCTTTTCAGAGCATTTTCACTGATGACCACCCAGACAATAAGTTCTACATACTGAGCACTGTCAAAGCCTATTTTCACATTTTTTATGTACACTGTAAACCTCAACATTCAAAATAATGAATTGTTTTGAGTAGGACAAACTTAAATTAAACAAATTAGTTCAATCAAATTAACTTTTATGAGTATTTAGCACTTTCTTTTTCTTTCGAGTTCACAGAACTGATATATTTTAAGTAAACTAAAGTAAAGTAAACTGTTTCATTATTTTGAATTTAATGAACTAATTTCTTTTAATTTAGACAAACTTAAGTTTAACTGAAACTGGGCTAGGACTTCTATTTCCCAGAATGCTTTGCCCATAGCACTTAAAATGGAGAGTAAATGTTAAAATTAAGTGTTATATAATGGTTTTTTTTGTGCAATATTAACGTTATGTAGGAGATTCAGTAGCGATTGTTTTATTATGCTAATTTAGAGTTTACTAATGTGTAACGTGGCGTCTTGCCTTAACTTGAATAAATAATTTCTTTTTCAAAACTTCGGGCACCAGACAGTTTTCTTAAAACTGCCAAAACAAAAATGAACAACCCAGATAGCAAAGGAAACCATCAATTACACAAAGAAACACAAAAATAAAAAAAAAATGCTTGAATTTAACAGAATTTTATTCCTTAATGTCCATAAACATAATAACAAATAAAAACACTTGTTTAAAGAGAGAAAGAAAACACCAAAATCCAACAAATAAATAAAAAATAATAAAAATAAACAAACGTCATGAGCCAGGATGTCAGCAGCATTCCCTGCATCTCCAATGGTGATTACACCCTCGAGGTAGTGGAGGACTTTACATATCTCAGTTCCGCTATCTCCAGCAACCTCTCTCTGGACAACCAGCTGAATACCAGGATCAGCAAGGCATCAATAGCGATGGCCCGCCTGACCAAGAGAGTGGGGTACAACAGTATGCTCACCATCAACACTAAGATGAAAGTGTACCAGGCCAGTGTCCTCAGCACTCTTCTTTACGGCAGTGAGACGTGGACTATGTATACCTGGCAAGAACGCAGACTTAACTCTTTCCATCTGCACTGCCTGAGGAGGATCCTGGGCATCACCTGGCAGAACCGTGTCCTAAACACTGAAGTGCTGGCTCAGGCAAAAACATTCAGCATGCACGCCCTCCTCTCACAAAGACGCCTACGCTGGCTCGGCCGTGTCTGCTGAATGCAGGATGGCTGGATTCCTAAGGACATCATGTATGGTGAGCTCACCTCTGGCACTAGACCAACAGGCAGACCAGCGCTCTGGTACAAAGACATCTGCAAGCGTGACCTGAAAGCCGGAAGCCTGAATCCCACAGACTTGGAAGCTGCCACCACAGACTTGGAAGCTGCCACCGCAAACCATGTCAGCTGGTGGCTCGCCATAAGGACCAGCATAAAGCTGAGCGAGTGAAAGAGAGAGGAACAGTGGGAGGAGAAAAGGCAGCGTAGACAGCAAAGAGCAGAGCCGATGCCCACAGAAACAGTCACAGGCTTCACCTGTAGCAGTTGCAACAGACTCTGCCGCTCTCGTATTGGACTGTTCAGTCACAGCAGGCACTGCAATTCCACAACAGACTGACTTGGGCGCAGATACTCCATTGTCTCCAGAGACAGAAGGATGCCAGACAGAGTTGTAATTCCACTTTGTCAGATGAAATAAGTATATATAATCATGTGAAACTATTATAATTTTAGTGGAATATCTTCAGTCATTTTGCTTTGCCAGTAAATGTATCTTGATGTAAGAATGTATACAGCGTTCTTGGTTTTCTGAAATGTTATTGTCGATGGTCTGATGTTTTTACTCCCATAATGTTTGAAGAATGGTGAATGGAGATTCATAGGCCTGTCATCACTCCTCCATTACAATATTATTCTCCCACTTTTCCAGACACTGACCCATTGAATATACATGTTAAATGTACAGCCTCTTTAAATGGATACATATAGTGAAAAGCACAACATAAATACCCTGCATATAAAATAATCACACAGCCATTGTGTAACATTGTGAAAGGCAATCAATTATGTCTTGAGGTTTACTTGACAAAGGTTCTAAAAAAGGTCCAAAATCGGTCCAGCCGGATCTGAACGTCCATAAAACAGTTTAATCACATGTACATCACAAATAATAACATTTGTAGACTTAAGCAAATTAAGAGTGTTCTGATTTAGCATGATATTTTATTGTGGATATAACATTTTTGAACAGAAACAAATTTTCTTCAGTTTTACATAAATTTTTAGCATCCGTTAACCAAATAACAAAATAAAACTACAAAAAGAAAGATTTTTGTTTTTTTTAAAAGTTGACATTTATCCCTTTCAGTTTAAACATAAACCTTGAATGGTTATATATACATGTATAGGGAGTAATAAATAATTAAATCTGCATTGTTGCACAATCAGTGTAATTTCACTCACTTTTGAAAGTGTTACATGGACACTGGTGGGACTCATATATACACCAGAAAAGAGTGAAATTTAAAGGTGCCCTAGAACTTTTTTTAAAAAGATGTAATATAAGTCTAAGGTGTCCCCTGAATGTGTCTGTGAAGTTTCAGCTCAAATTACCCCATAGATTTTTTTTACCCCATTTTTTTTTTTTTTTTTTTTACATTTTTTTAACTGCCTATTTTGGGGCATCATTATAAATGAGCCGATTCAGGGCTACTGGCCCTTTAATTGCCTTGCCTTGAACAGTGCATAAACAAAGTTTACACAGCTAATATAACCCTCAAATGGATCTTTACAAAGTGTTCGTCATGCATGCGTCGGATTATGTGAGTATTGTATGCTGTTATATTGTTTACGTTGATTCTGAATGAATTTGAGGCTGTGCTCCGTGGCTAACGGCTAATGCTACACTGTTGGAGAGATTTATAAAGAATGAAGTTGTGTTTATGAATTATACAGACTGCAAGTGTTTAATAATGAAAATAGCGACGGCTCTTGTCTCCGTGAATACAGTAAGAAACGATGGTAACTTTAACCACATTTAACAGTACATTAGCAACATGCTAACGAAACATTTAGAAAGACAGTTTACAAATATCACTAAAAATATCATGTTATCATGGATCATGTCAGTTATTATTGCTCCATCTGCCATGTTTCGCTATTGTTCTTGCTTGCTTACCTAGTCTGTTGATTCACCTGTGCAGATCCAGACGTTACTGGCTGCCCTTGTCTAATGCTTTTTATATTGTTGGGAACATGGGCTGGCATATGCAAATATTGGGGCGTACACCCTGACTGTTACGTAACAGTCGGTGTTATGTTGAGATTTGCCTGTTCTTCAGAGGTCTTTTAAACAAATGAGATTTATATAAGAAGGAGGAAACAATGGTGTTTGAGACTCACTGTATGTCATTTCCATGTACTGAACTCTTGTTATTTAACTATGCCAAGATAAATTCAATTTTTCATTCGAGGGCACCTTTAACACCTGTGGAGTTTATAATAAGATAATTAATGTGTTGGTCAATTTATCGATATTAAGATTTGTGATTTTATATATATATATATATATATATATATATATATATATATATATATATAAAAAACATGAACATTTAATAGAGTTCTCTGACAATAGCACTTCTATATTATAAAGAGAACGATAGTTGATTGCTTTCTGTATGTAAATTATCACCGTATAGGAAACAGATGGCTTTAGGGACACACTTCAACTCAGGACATTAGGACATGGTGACAATAAAAAACAACAATGGACCAAATGAAGATCAAAGTGCAAGATACCATCTAGAGAAAAGCACAACCAGGAAGCAAAGGAGCAGTACTTTGAGGACATCAACAGGGTTAAATCTGTACAAACACAAACAATGGTCTGGTGATCTCAACAAGCTTCCACAGGTAACATTCCCCAATGCGTCTTGTTTGTGGTATAATCGCTTACACTTTTAAGCAATTAAGAAAATCTCTCAAGGCCCACCTACAGTTTACAAATGGATGGGTGCAGGACCTGCAGATTTTCTGTACAAATGACCAGAAAACCATAGTTTGCACAAAGGTATGTAACAAACACATCTGTGTCACTACTTTAAATTTATTTTACATTACTGCAGCACCTTTAGTCATGACAGTTTGTTTTTTTACTTGCTGTTACTTTTTGTTGCTATTGCTGATGTTGTTTGGACTAATCTGGGATTATGTTATAGTTATTATTAATTTTATATTTAGTTCAATTTTATTTATATCTTAGGTAACTGTGACATTTCAGCCTACTGGATGATGCCCGCTAGTGGTTCAAATGGAGATGGCTATAAGACTTCTCTGGTGCAGCTAAAGCCGAGTTCAGACTGCATGATTTTCAGAGTAGTCGGGTCACTGTTCATTTCACACTGCATGACTATCTTGGCCAGCATTCAGTCGCTGCTGTGTTCAAACTGCACGATGGATCGGTGATAGAAGGTTTCACACTGCATGACTTTACAATCGCCGACAACTCTGTCTGGCACGCAAACTACGTTTCACAACCAAACACACGCGAGATGTGACAAGGAAACAACGCGATATCACGCATGCAAGACCGGAGTTATTATTATTATTATTATTATTATTATTAAAAACGGTAGCCCGCAAGAAGCTTGCAATACGAATTGCCTGTGCGCTGATTTGCAGCGAAAACAAGAAAAAGAAAAGAAGAATATGGAGGAGGAAATGGTTGGGGAGACTGTGGATTGTGTGTTCTGCAACGAGAGTTGGAGGTAAATAAATAACTTTTCAATGTGCTGCTGTTGCGGATGGTCCAGCAAATGTTTGTGCTTTGTTTCTGTTTGATATAATTGTAATGTTTATCTGAAACGAAGCCATGCTTGCTGATATTGTGGTCTATAACTCCTCCCCGAACTCCCCGCTCACCCTTCTCCTTTGCTGTCTTCTCTGACTTATCTGCAACATATCATCCGAAGGTAATATGGAATGCTTGCCTCTCCTCTATCTTTAGCAAAGCTCTTTCTAATACAGTTTTTTCCCTCTCTACTCTGCACACTTTCTGTTGTAACTGGAGTATGTTTGGTGTCTTTCTTAATAAACCACTTTTTTTTAAAAAGCATTTAAACAAAAAAAGTGTTGTCTTTTCTTAACATATTCTTAATAAAACATACAACATAATATATTAGCTATTCTTTTGCATATTACATACACAACAATATTAGCGTTTCGGAAACCTACTGTAAAGTAAAAAGATTTTGGTGCCATAAAAAAATTATTTGATTTAAAGCGTCTTTTTTATTTTTTTTAATCACTGTTTGTAAACTACATTGGCATGATCATAAGAGATGAACCAGTCAAAAGTTCAGAAAGTTTATCAGGTGAATTATCAACATCCTTCAAAAGCCTGTGCATCAGAGTAAGCAGTGTTGAGAGGTTTGTCAAGAACTGATGAAATATAGCGTGTATGAAATATAGCGTGTACACTCATATAGCGGTACGTTACTATAATAAAAGATAACAGAGCCATAATTACAATATTTCCCTGTTAATTAAACTTTGCCATTAATTAACAATATTTTATTGATGGTTTGGTAATTGAGGTATCAAATGGTTCTTTATTTGATTTGTAATACTAGAACAACATTTTAGGTAATAAACGTAATCTTAGCGTAATCATGTAATTCTTTGAGAAAGAACATCTTCTGAGACCAATTAGTGATTGTCAAACTTTGCCAACCTTGCCATTAATTAATGCCATTTTCTTCATGATTCTATGATAGTATGATTATTGAAATGTCAACTTATTTCTTACTTTACCTGTGAGATATAAACATATTTGATTGTTTTTTCTGTGCAAGAAAGAACATGGCAGCTACAGGTTTGAACATGAGGGTTATTTTTCGCAGGCAAACTTTGTCAGCATCGCCATTAATTAACAATATTTTCATAATTTTCTCAAGGTATGATTGCGAAATCAACTTATTTGATATTTTGACTTGTAAAATGCAGTATTTCGTAAAGTATTAATCATGGGTTAATCAGTGATGTTGCGTAAATTGTGAAATTACATTCCATCTTCACACTCGCACCAATAATTAGCTACAATGTGATTTACTTATTTAATAGCCATATCTATCTGATCTACCTTCCAGGATGATTGTCACTTTTTGTTATTGCCAGAGACCTTTATTTTATTGGTGGATTTTGGATAACATTGTAATATTACCTATGGCAGGATTCCTTGAGGGTTTTACTGCGGAGAGATTCTGCCGTTTTTGCATGGCAACAAGAAATGAGGTTCAACACTAAAGACACTCATGACAGGCAGCATGTGGAGGAGGTAAAGCAGATCCTTCTTTGAGGAAGCTGTATAGAGTGAGAGGAAGCTGTCCACTTAGTGATACTTTGCAACATTTTCATGCTGTCACTGGCTACCCACCAGATGCTTTACATGATCTACTAGAGGGCATTATGCCAGTTGAACTCTATCGCTGAGATGATTGAAAAGAAATACATCTCTGGAATCAGTGAATCATGCAGTAAAGACCTTTGTTTACCTTTTCTATGACAAAACCAACAGACCTCAGCCAATTCCAATGGCTTTTGCCACCAAAGGAACAATTGGAGGCAATGCCCATGAAAATTGGACATTGCTTATACTTCTTCGAATTTTAATTGGGGATGATGTCACAGAAGGAGACAGTTCATGGGAAATTTCCCCCCAGCTGATAAAAGCCTTTGGCCTTTGGACAATGAGTTTTGAGGGTAAACACAATTTTTATTTATTTTTATTTTATTTATTTATTTATTTATTTATTTATTTTTTAAGTAACTTGTGAATGTCAAACCTTCATAAATGTAGCCCTCACACTGGCTGTCCAACATCAGAGAATTATGGCATAATATCTGGACTATAGCTCATTTTTCTGACCCCCAATTGAAATAGACAAAGTTAAAACTGCACTGGTTACATAATTTCTTGATTATATTCAGCAGGTATTTCATCAAATAACACTAGAGCTGATTGCTTCCTCTGTGACAGCTGATGGAATTGAATACAGTACAGATATGGTTATCTCTGCTGGGTCATGCTCTGGTCTCCGAGAATTCAAGCTGATATCACAGACTGTAGCAGTGAACTTGAGCATATTCGGTCATACGAACTTTGCAGTTTAGATGTCAGAGCTCAGTGAGGTTTTCCCTCTATCATGTTAATAGGCAGGATGGTGGTGACACCTAAATGTTATATCTTGAGTTAAGCGAATGATCTAATGTTCCATGTTTCTTCTGTTCTCTTTTTCTCCTAGTCTTTTGGTTGCAGTGAAGTCCTAAAGTCCCGAGGGTTGTCATCAAACTTCATGTTGTATTTATGGCCTTTCCAACTTAAAGGGTTAGTTCACCTTGCCATGAAAATTCTGTCATTTAGACCAGGAGTCTTTATCTACCACAAGATTACTTTAACCATGTATTTACTATAGGGCAATTTTTTCAATTAATTAGAATTTAATGCTTTGCCTCTGTTATTATTTTTAAATCGAGAAATCACGATTTTGAAATAAAAATATTTGCAAACGCTCTATAAACGTAGAACACATCGCTAGTCTTAAGTGGCTGTTCACTCAGAAATGCATTATTGTGCTGAAATAAAAAGAGATGTGGGCAGTGGAATGGGGGGAAAAAAAAAAAAACAAAAAAAAAAAACAATTTTAACTGGGAACAGAAAATGACAGGCAAAGATTGGCTTTATGGCCCACTAGAATTTGTGTGTGGACTCCACAGGCCATTAGCCTTTCTCAGGCTGTGGGGTTCAACAGGTGAAAGGTTAATTCGTTCTTTGATGCATATGAGGAAGAGCTGTGGAACCTAAGACTGATCTCACACGCCTGTGGAATATAGATGAAACAGGGTGCCACAGCGTCTAAAAGCCACAAACCATCATTGGCATCAGGGGGAAAAGGCAGGCGGCCAGGATGACCAGCGCAGAGAGAGACTTTATGGTAACAGCTGTATGTGCCACGAGTGCTGCAGGCCAGTGCGTAATGATAACATCGCAAATCAGTATAAAACATATGAAACAATGTATGAAATAAGTATATTCTTTGTCTGCAGTTCTTGATTGCTTTTGAGCTGGTCAAGGCTTTTGAGCTGTAAGGCTGGTTTTCCTGAAGACAGAACACAAGATCATCCTGCAGTAAAACAAACTCACTAATCTGGAGAGAAGATCTCAAAGAAATAGCATTGGACGCCACCTTGCCCAAACTTCTCTCTTATCTATGCTCTGTCACATCTTGTTTTGGTGTTATTATTATTTATGTTCATGGTTTATTTTTCAGGTTTACTTTGTTTCATTGCTTTGTTTGTGTTTGTCATGTGCTCCCTGTTATGTGATTGCCTGCTCCTCATGTGATCATGTCATTTGCTTCCCTTGTCTCATGTGTTATGTTCTCATTGGTTGATTTATAATGTGGCTTCTCAGTTCTGTCATTGGTTCATTGTCTTGATTGTTCACAGTGTCACAGACAGAAGGATAGGTTTGCAGGTATGATAGTGTTTATTCACAAACAGCAAGGATATACGGATGAGCAGGTGAGTAATAGAACAGAAGTAACGATACTGTCCTTTCTCTTGCAGGTGAATGACTCATGGATGGCAGGAAGCGAAGTGGTGGAATAGACTCACAGAGATGGTAGATAGACACACAGATACGAAGCATGAATACTGGGAAGCACACTGGAGTGGAATGGGTAAGTATTCACAATGATTAGGCGCATCAGCATAGTTGTCCTAGTATCATCAACAAGACCGGAAAGTGAACTGAGTGCTGTGCTTAAGTATCTGGTGGTGATTGGGTGATGATGAGGATCAGGTGTGTGTGGTTAGAACTCTGGTGAGGGAGTGTGCTGTGATTGGCTGATGGATGAGCCTGGCAGGCCTGTGACACACAGGTGTTCCTTGTTTGTCATTTGTATAAACAGCCCTCATGTTTCATTGTACTCTTGTTTAGCTTTGTCCTGTGTAACCTGCTGTTTGGTAGTGATGGGCAGATCGAGGCTTCGTGAAACACTGAAACAGATGAAGCAAATGTGCGTAATGATTCGAGGCTTCGAAACAATCTGACACCCGTCTCCACGGTGACCCCTAGTGGTCAGAACGGTGTAAATGCAACAAAACTCAGGCCAAACATGCATTAAAATACCCTTTAACAAATGTATTGCAAATGTTTTATTGAAAGTAAAATCAATTAAATGGAATTAACTAATCATCTAATAAGATTAAATATAGAGTGTCTGTATAATGTGTTCTTTTATCAATTTTAAAGGCATGTTTCTTTGTTCCATGGCTCAAGCTAAACAGGCCAATAAGAGATTAATAACCAGGGGCGGCGCCAGCCGATTTTGCCGGGGCTTCAGCCCCGAATGTTTTGAGTCAAGCCCCGAATGTAATGACTGTCACTGAGCAAATATGAAACTGGACAACAGCCTGTGTAAACCCCCGAAGTTGCTTTATTTCGTTGCGCTTTGGCTTTGCATATAGGCTACTGCATACAGCCTGTAAAAATAGACCTTAAAAATAAACTATATAATTTTTCTAAACATATCTCTCTATAAAAATACGTTAAGCAGTTCAATACCGCTTTTCTACAGTATCCGTCCATGCACCGGTAACGTTAGCGCTTTTTCTCTCTTCTCTCCGACAGCGCGTTCACACGCCGCAGCTGAACACAGACACGCCTCCTGTCACTCACTCAGAGCAGCGGCAGGCCTCGAGACTCTCTTTCGGTCCGGTTGAAGGGTTTTTGTTATATAACAACCGATATGACAACTTTAGCACATTTATCAGCTATACATTCATTCAGTGTTTCCCATTAATGACCCTCTGCTGCCGCCACCGTTTCATAATGAACTGAAAATTTAAAACATACTACGTTTGCCAACGAGCTAAAATCGAAACCGTGATATGGCTTTGTGCCTTTATAAAACAGCGAAAGACAGTGATTAAGTATATATACAGTCTGTCTGTGCTGCGTGTTTTAAAGAGAAGTGAGGGCATTTGCACACGCGATCAGCTGGTGATCTGGTGATCAAAATAAAAGCTCAAGGACTTATCTTTTAAAAAGAAATGAGTACAAAAGTATTGTAAAAAAAAAAAAAAAAAAAAAGTTTTTTGAACCCTTTTTAATGTCCAGGTACAAGTCAATGCTGTTTCTTTGTTCAATTTTCACACTGTACATGGGTTGTAGCTCTTAATTTTGAGTTTCCAGAGTGCACCAGATTGATGCATTTAACCTTAAAATGTACAAAATTTTCTCCCCTAGAGGAGGTACACCAAACATAGTTTTACAAATTACAGTGTCAAATAATGTACATTTTCTGAACAAGAATACGACAAAAAAGCTCCTTTCATGTCAGTAAAGCTGTTAATAGAAAATTAAAATGTCTTCGGACAAATATAGATTTGGGCTAAGCCCTGGATGTTTACAATGTCTGGCTCCGCCCCTGTTAATAACTACCATTATTAATTTTAATTATTATAATGTATAATTAAAACATCTACATATGTATAAAACTGATTGGAGATCAGGCAAAACCATAGGGTAAAGCCCTAGACACTTGTTCAATAGTTCTCAGTGAATCTGCATGATTCATGGGCTCACTTTATCATTGCCCTCTATTGGTGAACCATTGAAATTTCGAACTGTTTTGAAACAGTGATGACGTAACGAAGCCTCGTTTACTAAAATCATGTGACTTTAGCAGTTTGATACAAGCTCCGAATCACTGATTTGAAACAAAAGATTCATGAAGCTTCGGAGCTTCATGAAGCAGTGTTTCGAAATCGGCCATCACTACTGTTTGGTGAGTGTCTAAGTCAAGCCATGCCAAGCCATGTCTTTATTTATGTATTTTGTTCATGTTTGGAATATTAAACTGCACTTGGGTTCTCACTACACTCACCTCGGTTACATGCTCCCATATATGCAACCCTTATCCTTGCTTATGATCTGTTTTTCTCTCAAAAACCATGCTTGTGATTGATTCAATACAAGGAATATTTTGCAAAACTGCAATGGAATATTTTTTAGCATTTACAGGTCACTTAAAGAGAAAATAATTATTAGAATACTGGATTATAAACAACTAAGAAATGCCACAATTAAGACCTCAAAGCAGATATGAGGGTGAAGGGCTTCCAGAAGTCGTGGCAAATATTATGCTCCAAATGGAAAGCTCACCAACAGAAGTATCTTTTGGAAAGGAGAAACATCTGCAAAAGCAGCGCTGGTAGAAAAGGGAAAATAAAGTATTTTAATCATGCCGTCCAATGTTTTGAGCAGGACAGAGTCAGCTGAGCACCATGCCTGTGCACTCGAGGCTATGGCTGGAGCAAAGCACCCCTTTGCCCACCAGTAACTCCTTTAGCTCCAGCAGCATTGCCCTATGTACCAGCAACATCGGCTTCGACACCTCAGGGTGCTTCTCAATATCCTATGACCCGGAAACCGATCGAGCTTAGCCATTTTGAAGGATATCTCAATTCTCTAATTGCACCGCGAGGAGGCGAGGATCGAGGAGTGAGGAGGCTTCCTGAGGAGTCATGAGCGAGGATACACAGGTGTATCCTTTGCAGAAGTCTTTCTCTTTGAGAAACCTGATGCACATATATATTATTCTCCCCCTTCATATCTGTCACAATAATTTAAATGTATGCTTTATTTTTACAGTTTAAATACACTTTACATCTCACATATTACTACGGGGCATCATGTTTTATTAATATATTATATTATATATTATATTATATTCCTTGCGTCACATGCACACCTCATTGCAAATATGCCTTTCTCTGCAAATGACTCACTCACACACTGTCACGAATCCTGTCAGTTCCGGACTACATTTCCCATCATCCCCCCTGTCAATCACATTATAACAACTCAAACTCTTTACAAAAAAGGTTGAGTCATTATCACAAGGGGTTTGTCTATTGTTAGCTTTTACTGATTAGACAAGCATGTAAAGTATGGAAAAACACAAATGTAAACAAAGCAAAATCCCAAAACAAAACTGTGTTGAAGATATGAGGTAAAGTAAGTCAAAATATACAATTGTTAGTCACAGGCAAACATGACAAAAATTGGTTGACTCTTTTTATAAACCCAAATGAAATAACCAAATAATGGAAGTTCAGGAGTAGGCTTGTCGCCCCTCAGTCCTTTCAAGCAAAAAAAAGTAATGATAAAGGTACTCAACCGTCCTTTTCTGCTTTGGGGTAGGTAGGGAATGTAAAGTCCTGACGAAAAAACAAAGTCCCCAAAAAGAGAAAAAAATATCAATCCAATCCACTGGTTTAAGGCCCCACAGAAACAGGTTATCCTCCAGCAGTATAAAGTCTCCAGAGAATAGTCCAAAATGTATATATCCTAGACCAGAGCGTGCCCTTATGAAAAAGGCCCCAAAGTCTAATACACAAATGTCTCTTCCCAGAGATCACTTTGGACAATTACACAGCCTAGCCTAGCACAAGCCACCTCACCCCAAACACCAAAAACTTTTTTCCCCCCTCTTTTAAAATGGCCGCCCTTCCCTTCTTATTGGTAGGCACACCATAATAAGAGTCCTTAGAGGCCAACAAAAGTCTTCAAAAAATATGCGTGTGTAAATGTTCAAAATCAACATAAATTAAGAAAAAAACTATAAATATACAAACATAGCATATACATAAGTGAGCGTGCAAGGCTTTATTGTGGCAGTGTCACAGAGTCCCCCCCCCCCCCCCCCCCCTGCCGGAGGCTATTTTGAACATCCCCCCGAAGTATTGTTTGAGGTTCACTACGTTTACATTGTCCAACTTTTCCCTAGAACCCCATTCAACAAGATAGTTCACAGGCCCCAACTTCTTTTTTATCTTCACCGGGCCCTCCCATTTAGGAGCTAGTTTAGATGAAAAGAAATCATCGGCTTTTGACATTGGATGAGCACGGATCCAAACCAGGTCTCCCTCTTGGAACTGTACGAACTTCCGTCTGGCATTATAATACCTGGCTTGTTTGGAGTGTGCTTTTCTCATTGCCTTTAGAGCATCCTGCTGGAGTTGTTGTTGTCGTTCTATGAGGGAATATCGTGATTGTCCCAGATTTGGTGGATGAGCAACAAGTCTTTCTAGGGGTCCTTTCAACTGCCTGCCCAGTGCTAGTTCCGCTGGTGAGTGTCCTGTGGTCTCATTGCAAGCGGTGTTGATAGCAAAACGAAATTCAGCCAGCCACCGATCCCAGTCACGATGGCTTTCACCTACAAAGGATGCAATCATTGTCTTGATGGTTCTGTTGACTCGCTCTGAGAGATTTGTTTGAGGGTGGTAGCTGGTGGTGAGCTTCCTTGTAACTCCCCATCTCTTACACAAATCCTCCATCAGCTGACTTAGAAATTGGGGCCCGCGGTCTGACAGTAGGTATTTTGGAACCCCCCACCTTGTAAACACCTCCTCTTGCAGAATCTGGCAGATTCGATGTGTCTTGCTATCTTTGATGGCAAAAAGTTCTAGCCATTTGGTGAAATAATCAACTACTACCAGAAGATACACATTTCCCTTTTTGCTTTTGGGAAGGGGTCCCATAAGGTCCACCCCTAACATGTACCCTGGTTCCTCCACCTCGGTGGACTGGAGAAAACCAGAGGGTTTGGTGTTACTGGGCTTGTACCTCTGGCAGACTGTGCATTCTTTTACATACTTCCATACATCTTTGCGCACTTCAGGCCACCAGGAGACTTCTAGTATTCTCAGAAGTGTCTTCATTCTCCCTAGATGTGCCCCTAGTGGATTGTTATGGAAATAATTGATGAAGGTAGTGGTTAGAGTCTTGGGCACTACTAGCTGGTACTTTGTACCTGCAGCAAAGGGGGACACTCTATACAAAACCCCTTGCTGGACTTCCCATCGAATACGGTTGATGTCATCTGTGATTCCGAGCCTCCCCTTTAACTCACTCACCTCAACATCCTCACTCTGGGCTTTTAATATTTCTGCCATGGTTGATGGGATATCCAAATTCCAATGGGAGGATTTCTCATCAACATACACCGCTAAGGGGACATTGCAATGCTGAGCTCTGGACAAGGCATCGGGCACTACATTCACACGTCCCTTCCGGTATTGTACCTGGAAGTGAAACCGCTGGAGCCTTAAGGTCCATCTTGTCAACCGAGAGGTAGTTTTGGGTGAGTTAAAGGCCCAGGTCAAGGCAGCATGGTCCGTATACACCACAAATGGTACTCCCTCCAGGTAGTAGTGCCACTTTTCAACGGCCCACACCACTGCAAGGCACTCCTTTTCTGAGGTTGAGTAATTCACCTCTGCTCCCCTCAAACCTCTTGAGGCATATGCAATCACCTTCTCTTCTCCACTGATGTTCTGGGTTAGAACTGCTCCCAGGCCAACGGAGCTAGCATCCGTCTGAACCTGGAAGGGTTGTGTCAGGTCAGGTTGAATTAGTACAGGGGCATTTTGCAGAGCATGTTTTAGACTCTCAAAGCTCAACTGGGTTTCCCTAGTCCATGTCCATTTCACCCCTTTCCTTTTAAGGTGGTTCAAAGCGGCAGCCAGTTCAGCAAAACGTGGGATAAACTTGTGGTACCACCCAACCAACCCCAAGAATCTCTGAAGTTCCAACAAGTTTTGTGGGGTTGGGTACTCACCGATGGCAGTGATCTTGTCCGAGTCGACTTTTACTCCTTCCTCGGACACAACATGTCCCAAAAACTTGAGCTCTGTTTTCATGAAGTGGCATTTCTTTAGGTTTAGGGTAAGATTAGCCTCTTTCAGCTTCTGAAAGACAGCTTCGAGATCTTTTAAGTGTTGTTGTTGGCTTGGGGAGTAGACAATAATGTCATCTATGTAGACGAAACACACACTTCCTCTTAGCTTACCCAACACTCTCTCCATCAACCTCTGGAATGTGGCCCCAGCATTTTTCAGCCCAAAGGGCATGGTCAAAAAATGAAATAATCCGAAAGGAGTTATAAAGGCAGTCTTTTCTCTGCTGCTTTCTTCCATTTCGACTTGCCAGTATCCAGATTTTAAGTCAAGGGTACTGAAATAATGGGCACCTTGCAACGACTCCAGTATATCGTGGATGAGAGGCATCGGGTAGGCATCTTGGGGAGTTTTGGAATTAAGTCTGCGATAATCCACACAGAACCTTAGACTGCGATCTGTCTTTGGGACCAATACTACAGGAGAGGCCCAAGGGGATTGAGATGGCTCGATGATGCCTTCTTGCATCATCTTGTCAAGCTCATTTTCTATCACCGCTTTCTTTAAGGGAGAAACCCTATAGGCTTTCGACCGAACTGGTATGTCATCCGTTGTTACAATCCGATGGGTGGCTTGATTAGTTCTCCCTAGAATTCCAGAACAGACAGTTGCCCATTTGTTTAGGAAGGGTTGGATTTCTGGTGGATGACTTGCTATAGCGTCTTTTCTGTTAGTGGTTGCAGTAGTTTTCTCCAGCTCTCCATCCTTCTCCATTGGCACAGCCATGAACAAAGAGGTAACAGGTTCCCTCTTCATTATGCACTGCTGCTCCCACTGTGGTTGCTGTAGAAAAGGGTAGACTCGAACCTGCCCTTTGACCTTGAGCTCATAGCTCATCGCAGCGACATTTAGCTGTACACCAGTTTGTCTCAGAAAGTCCAATCCAAGGACCAGAGGAAATGCCAGGTGTTCATTCGACATTACATAGGTGTCAATGGTCCAGACCATTCCATGCCACTCATAAACCACAGGAGTTCTACCCTCTGATACGTGAGCCTTTCCATCTGCCACCATGAACGTCCTGCTTGTACTCTGCAGCAGCCTTTCATCTGTTTTTTTCACAGCCTCCCATAACTGTTTCTGCATTAAAGAGTAGGTTGAACCAGTGTCAACAATAGCTTCAACGTGATAATTCCTCACATCTACAGCCACTTTCAGCAGAGGTGTGGTTGTTTGAATTAATGTGACATGTTGAACTGATGTACTTGGATGTGATTTGGCTTGTTGGTCACGTCGGAATGAGGCACTCTTTTTCCCTTCATTAGTTACCTTGAGCTGGTTGACTCGAGCCCAGTAATCCTTCTTTGAATTCAAGTCCCTCTCTACCAAAGATCCTACTTTAACTAGCTGCTCTACGGTATGCACTGCACCTCTGAGACTGCTCGCTAGGGAAGGGTTACAACTATTTAGTATTCGTCTCACCACCTCCTCTTCTGGCAAGTTGTCCCGCCATCTCAGGCACAGAGCTCTATAATCATAGGCAAAGTCACGGATACTCTGGTTTGGACCTTGAATCATAGACTTTAGCTGGTCTTCTAACTCAGTCAGGTAATCAGTAGAAAGAAAGGCAGACATGAAGGAGTGTTTAAACTCATCCCAGTTGCAAATCTTTAACTTTTCAGCTGCCCACCAACTCCTTGCAGGACCTGTTAGCACTGCATTGATTGTGGCTAGCAGTTCCACATCTGTGAGAGGTCTGAGTGACAGGAAGTTTTCACACTTTTCAATGAACTCCAGAACATCACAGGTTTCACGGTTTTGTCCGAAGGTAGGGAACTCTAGGTTGATAGGAGGTTTGGGTGTCGATGGAGAAGGAATTGCAGAGGGAAAATGTCCTGTATCCGAAAAGCTATGGCTAAAAGGACGGGGCGATAATGGGGTACTGGTCGTCTTTACTCGTGACATTTCCTTTTTCCAGTGCTCATCACGCCTCTTTAGACAATTCACCATCTCTGTCTCTAAGCGGGTCAGAGATCTCTTCATTCCCCTTTCTAGTGCCTCAAAGCGTTGATCAATGGCATCCCTGAAGCAGGCCTCCCTGTTAACCAGGCTGTCGTTGCTGGCCATGAAATCATTTTTGAGCATCTGCACCTCTGTCTGCAGAGTCTGGAGGGTTGAAGAGAGTTTAGTTATTTAAGTTTCAATTTGTTCAAACATTTCTCCTCTCGGTTTCAGCATTGGAGGTTCATCCTCTTCACTTCCTCCAGCCTGGCTCCCAATATACATATCACTCATCATGGAACTTAATTCTATTACCGGCAATGGTTCTCTGTATGAAACGCCAGGGGGAGGTTGATACGGAAGGGCCTCTGGACACTCATTCCCCTCACTTGCCACTGCCTGCTCACAAACCTTATCTAATGGGTTATCCATGATTAACAGACAAATACCTTTGCAAAAATATAAAAGGTACAATATCAGTCTTTAAACAGTATCTCACAATAATTCATTCCCCGTACGGGCCACCTTCTACAACAACTCAAACTCTTTACAAAAAAGGTTGAGTCATTATCACAAGGGGTTTGTCTATTGTTAGCTTTTACTGATTAGACAAGCATGTAAAGTATGGAAAAACACAAATGTAAACAAAGCAAAATCCCAAAACAAAACTGTGTTGAAGATATGAGGTAAAGTAAGTCAAAATATACAATTGTTAGTCACAGGCAAACATGACAAAAATTGGTTGACTCTTTTTATAAACCCAAATGAAATAACCAAATAATGGAAGTTCAGGAGTAGGCTTGTCGCCCCTCAGTCCTTTCAAGCAAAAAAAAGTAATGATAAAGGTACTCAACCGTCCTTTTCTGCTTTGGGGTAGGTAGGGAATGTAAAGTCCTGACGAAAAAACAAAGTCCCCAAAAAGAGAAAAAAATATCAATCCAATCCACTGGTTTAAGGCCCCACAGAAACAGGTTATCCTCCAGCAGTATAAAGTCTCCAGAGAATAGTCCAAAATGTATATATCCTAGACCAGAGCGTGCCCTTATGAAAAAGGCCCCAAAGTCTAATACACAAATGTCTCTTCCCAGAGATCACTTTGGACAATTACACAGCCTAGCCTAGCACAAGCCACCTCACCCCAAACCCCAAAAACTTTTTTCCCCCCTCTTTTAAAATGGCCGCCCTTCCCTTCTTATTGGTAGGCACACCATAATAAGAGTCCTTAGAGGCCAACAAAAGTCTTCAAAAAATATGCGTGTGTAAATGTTCAAAATCAACATAAATTAAGAAAAAAACTATAAATATACAAACATAGCATATACATAAGTGAGCGTCATGCAGGGCTTTATTGTGGCAGTGTCACAGAGTCCCTATAAGGGCACGCTCTGGTCTAGGATATATACATTTTGGACTATTCTCTGGAGACTTTATACTGCTGGAGGATAACCTGTTTCTGTGGGGCCTTAAACCAGTGGATTGGATTGATATTTTTTTCTCTTTTTGGGGACTTTGTTTTTTCGTCAGGACTTTACATTCCCTACCTACCCCAAAGCAGAAAAGGACGGTTGAGTACCTTTATCATTACTTTTTTTTGCTTGAAAGGACTGAGGGGCGACAAGCCTACTCCTGAACTTCCATTATTTGGTTATTTCATTTGGGTTTATAAAGAGTCAACCAATTTTTGTCATGTTTGCCTGTGACTAACAATTGTATATTTTGACTTACTTTACCTCATATCTTCAACACAGTTTTGTTTTGGGATTTTGCTTTGTTTACATTTGTGTTTTTCCATACTTTACATGCTTGTCTAATCAGTAAAAGCTAACAATAGACAAACCCCTTGTGATAATGACTCAACCTTTTTTGTAAAGAGTTTGAGTTGTTATAACATGCACTCACTCCACCTATCACCTGTTGCCACATCCACCCTAGCACACCACACTGATCACCACACCCAGCTGCAGCTCATTATCAGGACTATAAAGGACTCACACTCACACCACCAGTTTGCGAAGTCTTGATTACCCAGTGTGTCATTTCTGAGCGTTTCCTTGTTTCCTGTCTGCCTGTCTGTGTTTGATCTGGCCTGTTCCTGTTTATTGACCCGTTGCTGCCTGTCCTGACTCTTGCCTTGTATGCTGTTCTGTGAATGATATCCGCCTGCCTCGATCTACTGCCTGTACCCTGACTACGTTTCTGCCTGTTCCTTACTGTTCCTGTTTGCCCCTGATCGACCCAGCCTGTATGACTATGCTCACTGTAAATAAAAGCTTGCATATGGATCTCTGCCTCAGTCCCGCTACGTTACACATACACTAGAAAACTTTGTTCGTTATCTTTTACATTGTTCCCTATTGTTATGGTTAATGGCAATTTTTTTTTTTCTTACAGCAAGTTTACAGATGCTAGGTCCAGAAAGATACTATATGGTCATTGCTTTTAGTAGAATTTGTGTCCAAGAATTTTGAAATAAAGGGATTATTTGAAAGAACATAAATGGCTCTTACTCTATTACTCAAATTGCAACAATAGAAATAAAGGTAAATGTTTAAGGGTGTTTTTTAGGGAGGTAGGTTACCTAATGAGGCTTGATCAGATAATTCACCAGAACCTGCCTGATTCAACCTGGTTGTGTCCCTGAGGCTGCATGCAAGATTTTGTATACCAAATTCTGATGACACTGATGAAACTTAGACAGAACTTTATCACTGCTGACATGGCAAAATGCTTTGAAAGGTCACATAGTCAAATCAGCAAAACAGTGAAATTTTGGATAAATGTTTTGTACAAGCATACCAAGAATTTTATTCCATGGCTACCCCGTGAAATAATCAAGGCCACTCTGCAACAGGCTTTGTTTAAACACTACTTGTATAATTGACTGCACAGAAACTGTCCTACAGAAGGCTAAAATCTAGATTCAAGAAGTGAATCATACAGTCACTATTATGCCAGTAATACTCTGAAGTACAGTGGGTACGGAAAGTATTCAGACCCCCTTAAATTTTTCACTCTTTGTTATATTACAGCCATTTGCTAAAATCATTTAAGTTCATTTTTTTCCTCATTAATGTACACACAGCACCCCATATTGACAGAAAATCACAGAATTGTTGACATTTTTGCAGATTTATTAAAAAAGAAAAAATGAAATATCACATGGTCCTAAATATTCAGACCCTTTGCTGTGACACTCATATATTTAATTCAGGTGCTGTTCATTTCTTCTGATCGTCATTGAGATGGTTCTACACCTTCATTTGAGTCCAGCTGTGTTTGATTATACTGATTGGACTTGATTAGGAAAGCCACACACCTGTCTATATAAGACCCTACAGCTCACAGTGCATGTCAGAGCAAATGAGAATCATGAGGTCAAAGGAACTGCCTGAAGAGCTCAGAGACAGAATTGTGGCAAGGCACAGATCTGGCCAAGGTTACAAAAAAAAATTCTGCTGCACTTAAGGTTCTTAAGAGCACAGTGGCCTCCATAATCCTTAAATGGAAGACGTTTGGGATGACCAGAACCCTTCCTAGAGCTGGCCGTCCGGCCAAACTGAGCTATCGGGGGAGAAGAGCCTTGGTGAGAGAGGTAAAGAAGAACCCAGAGATGCAGTCGGGAGATGGGAGAATGTTGTAGAAAGTCAACCATCACTGCAGCCCTCCACCAGTCGGGGCTTTATGGCAAAGTGGCCCGACGGAAGCCTCTCCTCAGTGCAAGACACATGAAAGCCCGCATGGAGTTTGCTAAAAAAAACACCTGAAGGACTCCAAGATGGTGAGAAATAAGATTCTCTGGTCTGATGAGACCAAGATATAACTTTTTGGCCTTAATTCTAAGCGGTATGTGTGGAGAAAACCAGGCACTGCTCATCACCTGTCCAATACAGTCCCAACAGTGAAGCATGGTGGTGGCAGCATCATGCTGTGGGGGTGTTTTTCAGCTGCAGGGACAGGACGACAATCAAGGGAAAGATGAATGCGGCCAAGTACAGGGATATCCTGGATGGAAACCTTCTCCAGAGTGCTCAGGACCTCAGACTGGGCCGAAGGTTTACCTTCCAACAAGACAATGACCCTAAGCACACAGCTAAAATAACGAAGGACTGTTCTTGAATGGCCCAGCCAGAGCCCTGACTTAAACCCAATTGAGCATCTCTGGAGAGACCTAAAAATGGCTGTCCACCAACGTTTACCATCCAACCTGACAGAACTGGAGAGGATCTGCAAGGAGGAATGGCAGAGGATCCCCAAAACCAGGTGTGAAAAACTTGTTGCATCTTTCCCAAAAAGACTCATGGCTGTATTAGATCAAAAGGGTGCTTCTACTAAATACTGAGCAAAGGGTCTGAATACTTAGGACCATGTGCTATTTCAGTTTTTCTTTTTTAATAAATCTGCAAAAATGTCAACAATTCTGTGTTTTTCTGTCAATATGGGGTGCTGTGTGTACATTAATGAGGAAAAAAAAATGAACTTAAATGATTTTAGCAAATGGCTGCAATATAACAAAGAGTGAAAAATTTAAGGGGTCTGAATACTTTCCGTACCCACTGTATGTGGTAGCAACTTTTTCATCTGGATTAGTTCATTTCGGAGGCTTATTTGTGGCAAATGTAGCGACAGGCATAAAGGAGTAGTACTACATGAACACTTCAGCCGCTACTATTAATGATCTATATAAGAATTTCAGAGATCACATATCTTGAAAACTAATTATATAAACCTGTACAGATATTGTTAGTGTACTGTGGATCCACAAATTAATTTGCATGCATTTATTTGTTACATGTTAGGCCATTAAGCGATTCACACTGATTTAAACTGATTAAAAAAGGCATAATACTGAATAAAAAAATAAATAAAAAATGTGAAACTGACAGCATTGACCGGCACTGACAGCAGAGGGGGAAACACAATCCCTTTCTATTTAATGAAATAAACAGTGCTTTAAATTTTCCAGGTAGGCTACATCTATTTTCTTGACCTGGCCTAAGGACACTGCACATTTTGTAAAGGTGCATTCCATTCGACCATAAGTGGACTACCAAGTGGACTTGACAGGGTATATCACCACAAAGAATCTGATTATCGATGGAGATCTATGTATTTATTGACTAATGGAAATATTCTCGAGAGTAACAATATATTGTATTATAGTTGATGTAAGGATGAATCTATTATAATTAACATGAGGTCTATGTCATACCATCTCTAAATAGATGTTTAAAGGAAGCAACTGTGTGTATTTGTGTGTGTGGAGGCGTCTGGTTTCATGTGCAAAATGACACCTAACAAATGTAAGAATATATAAAGATGTGAGATTCGCAAGAGATACTGATCTGCTTCTCTCAGGCTTTTTGCATGACAAACATTGCAAAGATGAGGTCATAAAACAGAGTATAATAAATAAAAAAACAGGGGCAAGTCAGAAATATTTTAATGAGAACCTGGAGAAATAACCATGGTCATCTGTGTGCCCTCAATGAGTGAGCATCTGTCTCGTCTTCAGAGCTTCTCTTCTTCTTTCTTCTGAAGGTCTGTGGCTTATTTTATTTTTACTCTTTCCTGCCTCCAGACTCATTTAATTACTTCAGACATGAGGCCAACAATGACCTATAACTATAAATAAATAAGCTGTAGGAAACTCCCCATCACCCCAAAAACGGAATCCGACGGCCTGGGCGAAGGTTTAATGCGTGTATGTATTTTCAGCGCCCCTGTAAAATTCACTTAATTTCTAGAATTTAGTTTCAATTTTACTTTAGCTGCTGGTTTAATCTGACTCCAATTTCAAATAATTACTCTTAGATGGTGTTCAAATTAGAAATTAATCATTGGTTATGCATTTGATTATTCTGATTACCTTATCTCTTCAATTATTCGTCCACTGCGGTCCCGATATCACTTTAGAAAAGTCACTTTGGCTGACTGAATGCTTTTCTCGGACACAAACTCATCAGTTCTGACCATAAACATTGGATGCAGGGCAAATATCTACCTATAAGTCGGTCACGCTCTGCTGAGCAGATGAGTTTTGCTTTATTGCAGGGCACCTGATCTCAGTTTTTGTCTTAGCAGGAAAATCAAGTCTTACAAAGTCATGCAGTATATAAACATAAAATGGTCTAAAATGTTTATGATTTATGACTCATTTGATGATTTATTTAAATAATATATAGTAATACCAGTATAGTTCTGTTTGATTATTTGCTTAAATATGGAAAAATACAGAGATGTATCATGAAACAGGAAAGTAAGGGCTAACAGGAACTTAAAAAAAAAAAAAAAAATGACAGAGCCCACACAAAACAGAGTCGTGCCATTAGTGAGTGTGAACCAGTCATGAGGGACCATTTATATCTTTTCTTCTTTATGATTCAATTTAGTACTGGTAAGTTCAGACTTTTGATTATTTTTTAATTTATGAGGAACTGTTGTGAGATCAGTGTGATGTAGTTGTAGTTATTTAAAACATCAGTTTAAAACATATCTAAAACAATTTAAGTATAACAAAGCATCTTTTAAGAAATTTGTGTTTTGTAGTTTTTTGAATAGATTTTCATTATCTGTCTATTCACATGTGCAGAACATTGAATTAATTTGTCAATTGCAGATATTCAAACTGAAATAGTCTTTGAATTCCTAAAGGATGAAATCAGGAGGGCTGCTTCTTTTCTTAACTAGTGAAATAATGCATAGCTACAGAAACTAAAAATTGTATTTGTGTACACTAATGGAAGAAAAATAAATAAATAATAATAAAACTGAATGATTTGAGCAACATTATCTTTCTGTGTTCATTAAAAGTTGCTAAGGTTTGAATAAAGGCCTTCACAACATTTTCAAAATCATGTTAATTTACATTAACATAACTTACGTTGCATTAAACTACATTTTGCTGATCAAAAATCCTAATAAACACAATAAAGTGCTGCTCATGAACAGAAACCTGAAGCTCTTCTCAGCTTTTTTCCTGATTATTATATGTGACCCGCTCTGGCGAAATGAGTCGGAAGTCGCAACATTCTATTTTAAGATATGGGCCGATAATGTGGAAAAACAATGAAAAAATCGATTTAAAAAAAAAAAGCTAATTTCAAAGAACAGACTTTCAAAAATAATCTCCCAAAGTTTCGTAGTCCAGATAATTGAGTAAAGGTATTTAAATGGCTATTAAATTTGACATGGTTTTACTAAAATCGCTGGAAATGAACTTCTCAACTCCTCTCATCACTTATGAGCATTTCCCGGTTTTTTAACAATGGGAAGCCCCGTTTCGACTGACAGACACGCGAACGGTCCAGCCATCCTCCTGTCAGACTAGCGCGCCTTATAAAATAAAACTCCCATTTGCGTGTCTCTCTTTAAAAGCCAATAAAAATTGAATCCATATAGGTAGCACAAAAATTATTTTGCATACAAAACCAAAGACTTTAAAGGTGCCCTCGAATCAGAATTTGAATTTACCTCAGCATAGTTGAATAATAAGAGTTCAGTACATGGAAAAGACATACATTGAGTTTCAAACCCCATTGTTTCCTCCTTCTTATGTAAATCTCATTTGTTTAAAAGACTTCCGGAAAACACTCGGATCTCAACATAACACCGACTGTTACGTAACAGTCGGGATCATTAATATGTATGACCCCAATATTTGCATAATGCCAGCCCATTCGACGCATTAGACAAGGAAAGGCAGTATTAACGTCTGGATCTGTGCACAGACAAGGTAAGCAAGCAAGAACAACAGCGAAAAATGGCAGATGGAGCAATAATAACTGATCCATGATATCATGATATTTTTAGTGATATTTGTAAATTGTCTTTCTAAATGTTTCGTTAGCATGTTGCTAATGTACTGTTAAATGTGGTTAAAGTTACCATCGTTTCTTACTGTATTCACGGAGACAAGAACAGTCGCTATTTTCATTTTTAAACACTTGCAGTCTGTATAATTCATAAACACAACTTCATTCTTTATAAATCTCTCCAACAGTGTGTAATGTTAGCTTTAGCCACAGAGCATATAGCCTCAAACTGACACAGAATCAAACGTAACCATCTAAATAAATACTTTACTCACATAATTCGAAGCATGCATACAGCATGCATGAAAAACATCTTGTAAAGATCCATTTGAGGGTTATATTAGCTGTGTGAACTTTGTTTATGCGATGTATATATAGTTGAGAGCTCGTGTGGCAGAGGAAGCGCATCTCTTAAAGGGGCCGTGCTGAAAAAATCAGTGCATAGTTAATGATGCCCCAAAATAGGCAGTTCAAAAAATTAATAAAAAAAAATCTATGGGGTATTTTGAGCTGAAACTTCACAGACACATTCAGGGGACACCTTAGACTTATATTACATCTTGTAAAAAAACAATCTAGGGCACCTTTAAGCTTTCATATCAAGCCTCCAACATGCTTCTGTTGCTTGTTTTCACCCTCTAATGAGTCTGAGTAATATGCGTTTACAACAAAAATAGCACAACCGCTAACTGAATACAGGTATGTATATTTCACGTGCTCATAACTTCATGAAAAATGCACAGATCATAAAAATGGCACATCAATATTTAAAGCAGATTTTCAAGATTAAAATTAATCCAAAATCAATATAATATATTGCGTTGATCACAAATTACTCACAGAATGATTTAACATACTTGGTTAAAAACATGTCTCTCATCTCTCCGGGATGCAGTGTGTATCCAATG
Source organism: Chanodichthys erythropterus (assembly GCF_024489055.1). Lineage (NCBI taxonomy): Eukaryota > Metazoa > Chordata > Actinopteri > Cypriniformes > Xenocyprididae > Chanodichthys > Chanodichthys erythropterus. Next base: position 46,961,649 of record NC_090228.1, read on the forward strand.
TTCCCGGACCCATCCATGTTCGTAGATATCAAATAGATATCATTTTAAAGCTTAGAATCTCATCTTTTTAATGCATCTAACCATTTTGAACCGCCCGTTGGTGCCACCTGGCTGCGGAAAAAAATGAACAACAATTTTTCAAACTATTCTTTATGCTATCACCACGAAATTTGAACCAGATGCAGCTCACATATAGGAGAGCATCACCAAAAAAGAATTTTTAGCGATCTTATTGTGTTCCTGAGTTATTCCATGTCAAATAAAAAAAAAAAAAAAAATTATTTTAAAAAAAAATAGTATATATATATTTTTTTGTCTTTTATCAGCTGTTTCTCAGCAAGAAAATGTCCAAATGTAATGTAATTTACATTTTCTTAAAATTTAAAATTCTATCAAATGATAAAATTCTATCAAATGATACCTACCTTTTGACTCTCCTTTCTACAGTTTTGGAGTTATGAGTCTTTACTTTTGTGTGTGTCGCGCAGAGAGAAAAAAAAAAACTCTAAAAAAGCCTTCAGGTCTTAAAGGGTTAATTCAAATAAATACTTTCAAATAATTTGAGCTTCAGCCTGGTTTAGCATTTATATATATATATATATATATATATATATATATATATATATATATAAATGTCTTTGGTCAAATTAATCTGTAAAATAAATTTAAAATTTATCCCTTTAAATGCAATGGATTTTGAAAGATATCAACAAAAAAACGGGCAAAAAACTTTAAAAGCGATTTTCTCAGGTTTTCAATTGGAAAAAGAGGGCAGACGACCATAATTCAAATGGGTATATCTTGACTATGATATCATTTTAAAGCTTATTGTCTCATCTTTCCATTGATACCAAAATCTCAATTTTGAAATTTGGGTCACTGTGACTCATTTTGCTGGATCAGGTCACATATATTCCAGTAAAGCCCATTTGTAATTTTTTGACAAGCTCTCTTGTTTGCAGGCTGTATTCTTCCAGATGAGCAGCAGACAACACGCATAACAGGATACACAGGTGGATCAGTGGTGCTGCCCTGCTCCTGCGCTCATCCTCAGTCTACAGTCAACACATTCACATGGCTGTTTTATGGCAATGGTAAACAATGGATTCCGGTATTTGAGGATGAGGAGTACAGCGGCAGGCGTGTGCTGTTTAATGAAAGTTCTCCACAAAATCTGTCTCTTCTCATTTCTGACCTCAGACAGGAAGATCAAGGGTTCTATGAGTGTAAGACTGAACACGATAAAATTACTATAACCATTCGTTTAACAGTGAAGAGTAAGTGATGCTTCTAGAAATCTGAATCGCTCTTGTTAGACATGATTGATATCTCAGGAATAGACATTCAATTGTTCTTTTTACAAAATTATTATTTGAAAATGAAAAAAGAAATTTGGAGAACCAGTGACAGACTTTAAATTCTACATTCACTGACCTTTGAGTTTCACTTTTGTTCTCAGAACAATGTGGCTCATTCATGGCTTTTTTTCCTGTATAAATATTTTTAGGCTGTAATTTGGTTCAAAACACAGAGGTAACGATTGCGGTGACTGGATATGCAGGAGAGTCTGTGGTTCTGCCCTGCTCATGCTCTGAACTACTGGCTAAACCTGAACAGATACAATGGATGTATTATGTAGAAAAAGCTTATAAGGAAATTTACCCAAATGAAAAGATTGAGAGGCACAAGAACAGAGTCAAACTGTTGAATCAAACATCTCCAGGAAATCTCTCTCTATACATATCAGCACTGACCGCAGAGGACGAAGGAGACTATTATTGTTCTGTCTCGTCTCAAAAAGTCTCCTACAGACTTTATGTTGAAGGTAGTTTTGTTCTGTTGATGTTACTTTGATCATCATTACTACTGATTTTATGAAGAATCTAAATATTTAGAGGAATAAAGTAAACTTGTAGGATGACATGCTGTTTGCATTGTTATATTATCATTGACAGTTACTCTCGGGACAGAGAAACCACACATCCATACAGTTACTCTCGGGACAGAGAAACCACACATCCATACAGTTACTCTCGGGACAGAGAAACCACACATCCATACAGTTACTCTCGGGACAGAGAAACCACACATCCATACAGTTACTATTGGGACAGAGAAACCACACATCCATACATCCATCAGTTTATCAACACTTCAACCTTCACACCAAACACAAGAACTTCCACCACCTCAACAACCACACGACACATCTCAATGTAAGTCAAAGGCTTGGTTTGCTTTTCATTATTCAACAATGATGATTACAATAATGTATTTTTCCAATGAACATGTCAACAGCCCTGTATGTTTCTCCACAGATCTCTTGATTCTAGTGGCAGTGTTTCCCTTAGCAGTTATTCTGACATTTCTGGCTTTATCTTCTAGATATGCAAAGGTACATAAACACATTCTTAGAGTATGTTGTAAATGACTGCCTAATGGGCCCTAGCAATGTTCTGGTTTAAAAACTATTGGTTACTTGTTTTTTGCCAAATGCACATGCCTATCGCCTTATTTTTACAGTTTAATGCACTTTGATATTCTTCTCGTTAAAAATGCAAAAGTTTGCAAAACACTGTTGTCATGTAAATTAATGGCCAAAATGCATACGTTTTTCATTTTTAGTTGAAAACATTGTTGTGTTAACAGCCCCTATGAAAGTGGTGATTATACCCCAAACACCTGACTTGAATGAGCTTAAAAAATAAGTTGTGGCTAAAGCAGTTTCATAAAAGGTAATTGAAGTTCACACAGTCCCGCTAATTTGATGCAGTTTAACCTAGTCAAGATAACTGCACGTGCATGCTTTTCTTAAACAGCCCTAGTGGTCGATCATGGATCAAATCTATCCACCATAGGAAACAGCATATATTTTGTGCTGTTTTATGCATTTGAGACATGGTGTTTTCCTCAGTGTCATGAAACAGAAACACAAGATCCAAATGCAAGTGAACAGTCTTTATTTAAACCACTGCAATGAGACAATAGCAGAACTGTAGCAGGTGCAGTATAATCCAGCGGTGCATAGTCTCTAGTTCAGGCAAGAAAATAACCAGTCCAAGCGATCCAGAAGAGAACAGTTTCCAGGCGTAGAGATGCAGGAACTAGGAGGACTGCAGAGAACCAGGACAGGACATGAACAACAATAATCTGACAACACTCCATAGAAACGCCAGCCAGATAAAGGCAGTGCATACAGAAAATAGGGGATAACACATCGAGCTTGATCTTCTTGGAGCCCAGGCGATAAGAAATAGAAAAATCGAAACAACCGAAAAATAAAGCCCACCGGGCCTGCCTAGAGTTCAATCTTTTAGTGGACTTGATGTACTCAAGATTTTTATGATCAGTCCAGACAACAAAAGGAACCCCCATACCTTCTAGCCAATGATGCCATTCCTCCAAGGCAAGCTTGACTGCCAGCAGCTCTCTAATACCAATATCTAAGTTACGTTCAGCGGGAGACAAACGGTGAGAAAAATACGCGCAGGGATGCACCTTGTCATCCAAGGAAGAACGCTGGGATAGGATGGCACCAACCCCCACCTCTGACGCGTCAACCTCCACCACAAACTGCCGGGAGGGATCAGGGGCAACAAGGATGGGAGCTGAAAAAAATGTTCCTGGAGAGAGTGAGAAAATATCAGTATGTCATCCAGGTAGACATAAATGAACTGATCTAGCATGTCTCTCAACACGTCATTGACGAATGCCTGGAACACTGCGGGAGCGTTGGAAAGCCCAAAAGGAAGAACGCAATATTCAAAGTGCCCCCTGGGGGTATTAAATGCAGTCTTCCATTCATCCCCCTCCCTTATACGAACCAAATGATATGCATTGCATTTCAAACAAAAAGACTTATACAATAAACATGAGTCACTGCATTTGCCTCTTAACTCCCTGAGGTCTGAAAACTCGCCGGCGCGTTTTGCAGGATTTTTTTCACATTGCAGCAAAACAGACTTAAAATACTCCGTCATTTCTTGTCATAGAGACTATGACAAGTATTATAAGTAATATATCAATTGAAACTATAGAATGTCTTCTTTTATTTGTGTACACTCAGAGTAAAAACGCAATGTTGTGCTTTTTGTAAAATAAAGAAAACTAACATGATGCGTGATCTCTCGTCTCCCTCTGAACGAAGTCCAATCTGATAATTCTCAGAAAATGAACTGTAACTTATGAATACTAATGACAAAAAAATGACACTTATGTCTAAAGAAACGTTGAAATGTCAGGTTTTAAATCATGCAAGTCAAATCGAAAACAAACATTCTGTGTTTATGTAATCTGTATGAAAAGAGAGCCATGTCAGAAGTCCGTGATTCAGCTCATTATCCGCTAATGCGGCCACGCCCACGGAGCCAGCGCTATTCAGACGCAAAAAAGCAGCTTTTCAGTTTGGCAAACACAGCTTACTCTGCGCTGGACCACCTGAACGGATTCTTGGTGGAGGTTAAGGCAGTCAAAGGGGCAGCTAGCTGGCTGAAATTGCGAATGAAACGCCGGTAAAAATTGGCAAAGCCCAGAAACCTCTGCAGGGCCTTGCGGGAGTCTGGAGTTGGCCAATCAACCACAGCCTGAATCTTGTGCGGATTCATGCACATCCCCTCGACCGACACAATGTAACCCAAAAAAGGAACAAACTGTGCATGGAAAATGCATTTCTCCGCCTTGACATAAAGACTATTCTCGAACAGCCTCTGAAGCACCCGCCTGACATGCTGAACATGTTCCTGGAGAGAGTGAGAAAATATCTGTATGTCATCCAGGTAGACATAAATGAACTGATCTAGCATGTCTCTCAACACGTCATCGACGAATGCCTGGAACACTGCGGGAGCGTTGGAAAGCCCAAAAGGAAGAACGCAATATTCAAAGTGCCCCCTGGGGGTATTAAATGCAGTCTTCCAGTCATCCCCCTCCCTTATGCGAACCAAATGATATGCCTTGCAGAGGTCCAATTTCGTGAAAAAAGAAGCCCCCTGCAGACGTTCAAAGGCAGAAGACATCAATGGTAAAGGATATGTATTCTTCACCGTGATGTTGTTCAGCCCTCGATAGTCAATACAGGTACGAAGAGACTCGTCCTTCTTTTTCATGAAAAAAACCCCGCACCTGCCGGCGAAGAAGAAGGGCAAATGATCCTGGCTGCTAGAGAATCAGAAATATATTTCTCCATGGCTCCCCTCTCCGGGACGAAAAGCAAATAAAGTTTGCCCTTAGGCAGAGACATACCTGGTAATAAATCTATTGCACAGTCATAGAGAAGATGCGGAGGTAGAGAAGCAGCTCGAGACTTACTGAACACTCTCTTCAGGTCGAGGTACTCACTTGGCACGTTTGACAGGTCCATATGCTCACCCTGAAACACAGAACGGGACACAGAAGGGCAAGCAGACAACAAACACGAAGCATGACAACTCTCACTCCAAGAGAGAATAGAATTCTGACTCCAATTTATATGAGGATTATGGAGCTCAAGCCACGGATGCCCCAAGACAACTGGAGTAACAGGAGTGTCAGATAAAAAATGAATGCTTTCAGTGTGATTACCAGAAGTGATGAGTCTTACTGGACTTGTTGTGTGAGTGATGGAAGGAAGAGATAAGCCATTGAGAGCATGAACAGCAATGGGCTGTGGGAGAGCAACCACAGGAAGTTTAAGTCTATTAGCGAGATCAGAGTCTAGAAAATTACACTCAGCACCAAAGTCAATTAAAGCCTGAAAGTCATAGGTGGCCGAGGAGCACAGCAACTTGACAGACAGGAGGGTAGCAGCAAGAGAGGATTTAGTTAATGTGACCCCACCCGTCAGTAACCTCTTATCTACTGATGGGCCCTGGCTTTTACGGGACACACTGCTGCGATGTGACCAGCCGCTCCACAATGCAGGCAGAGACCCTCATTATGGCGCCTGCGTTTCTCCTCCAGTGAAAGGCGAGATCTGCCCATTTGCATGGGTTATGGTTCGAAACCAGAGACGTCCGTGTCGCAGGAGGTGATCGGAGGATGGTAAAGTGGATTAACTGTCAGAACTCGGCAGTTGATCTCATTGATCTCTTTGTTGCAATCTTGTATCCACCCAAATAGCCAGATCTATTAATCCATCAAGCGATGTGGGCAACTCCAGTGATTAGATTTCATCCTTGATATAATCAGACAGTCCATGTAAAAACATGTCTCACTGCGCTTCTTGATTCCAACGGCACTCCGCCGACAAAGAGCGGAATTCAATAGTGTTGGGGATTGTGATAGATGTGACAAGTGAAGAAAAAGAGATCACAGAGGCAGCAGGCTACTGCAAAAGCTTGTGGGTTTATTTCCACAGAATACGGTTACAAAAAAAAATATATAAATGCTAATGCAACTGAGGTAAACCAAAATGTAAAGGGAAAAAATATATAAAACAAACAAACAAAAAGACTTATACAAACATGAGTCACTGCATTTGCCTCTTAACTCCCTGAGGTCTGAAAACTCGTCGGCACGTTTTGCAGGATTTTTTCACATTGCAGCAAAACAGACTTAAAATACTCCATCATTTCTTGTCATAGAGACATAAGTAATATATCAATTGAAACTATAGAATGTCTTCTTTTATTTGTGTACACTCAGAGTAAAAACACAATGTTGTGCTTTTTGTAAAATAAAGAAAACTAACATGATGCGTGATCTCTCGTCTCCCTCTGAACGAAGTCCAATCTGATAGTTCTCAGAAAATGAACTGTAACTTATGAATACTAATGACAAAAAAATGACACTTATGTCTAAAGAAAAGTTGAAATGTCAGGTATTTAATCATGCAAGTCAAATCGAAAACAAACATTCTGTGTTTATGTAATCTGTATGAAAAGAGAGCCATGTCAGAAGTCCGTGATTCAGCTCATTATCCGCTAATGTGGCCACGCCCACGGAGCCAGCGCTATTCAGACGCAAATTCTGAGGCAATACTTGTATGCATTGTCTCAATCGTGTATTTATTGTCTTGAAAAGTGTTTGTTTGGATGTTAAAGCCATGGTTAGTGATCTCTAGAAGACATGCCATTAGTTCCTGGTTCCTGTTCTTCTTTATATGAATTTGTGGCCTAAAGGTGTACAGAGCTCCCTCCGGCTGCAAGTCTGAATTGAAAACACAGTATCCAGCACTCATAGTGATGACAATAAATATTGAATAAATATTACTCCTCAGTATAGAAAATTGACATAAATATATAAGAATCCATCAATATTTCTCCAAATGTGCATGCTTTTAAGCTAAAAGCCTATATGAAATGCCATAGAGGTAACATAATTGTTCAGACACTTTGCATCACAGAAATACATTATATTTTAAAGAATATAATAGAATACCATTATTTTAAATAATAATATTTCACAGTATTGCTGTTTATGATGAGCTGAGACATTATTACAGAGGGTTTTTTTTCACAGCCTACCTGACTGAAAGGCCTCATTAATATGCAAGTCATTTCGGGTCATTATTATGTGATTATTTTGTCTTCTCAGGTGTAAATGATCCATTATTCATGATCATTCATGCCTCCATGCATACTGTGTTTCTTGACAAAAAGTGTCTTACAAAAACTAAATCAATATATTGTTTTATATGAAGGAGTAGGCAGCATAATTTTTACATAATTCTGAAGCAAAAACTCTAATCTACAACCTCCAATACCCAGAAGTCTTGTGAACACAGATTTAATATACTTTTTTTTGGCCTTATTTCAGTGACTTAAGTTTTTTGTTTTTTCAATAACCACACATAAACATTATTCCTTCAAAAATACAAACATGTACATACATGTTCCTCACATATTATGGTAGCCTAGTTTGTGCTGAATACAGTGTAATGACACTTTTGTCATTTATATGTTTATGAACAACTGAAAAAAGCACAAATGTCAGGGCATGTCAAAACTTCTCCAAGCCCCAAATCAGCCTCAGACTCCAGAGGGTTAAAATACAGAGATCTAGGGACTGCAGGACTTGTTCTCCCCAAAACAACACTAACTACTAGTGATGTTACAGTCTGTGCCGAGGCTTCGGAGCGTGTGTCGAGAAATCCCAGAAGCTTTCAGTGAAGCGCGTATCGAAGCTTGTATCGCTTTAGATCAGTGACGTCATTGATGACGTTCGAAGCCTCGCTTCTGCCTGACTGGTTCGAATGGTTCGACTGGATGCGGTTCGAATCTTGCCGCAACATTTTGACAGATTTATAAACCCTTGGGATCCCCTTAGAATGTCTGGTTTTAGAATAATAATATCGCCCAAAACAGGAGGATAATGGGTAATGGAGTCCGGGAGACAAGGGAACTGTGACATTACCCCCCCCCCCCCCCTCCCGGTAGGCGCGCGCCGTAGATAGAACAACCAGGAGGGAGGGTGGGCGCCCTGGAGACCTCATGCAGGTGCAGGGAGAGGAGCGGACTGGAACTGAGATCTCCAGGGCGGATCCATGAGCCATGGCGGGTCAGGGGCCGTGGGCTGCTATGGCGGGTTAGGGGCCGTGGGCTACCATAGCGGATCAGGGGCCGTGGGCTGCCATGGCGGGTCAGGGGCCGTGGGCTGCCACTGTGGGTCAGTGTCCGTGGGCTGCCACTGAGGGTCAGTGTCCGTGGGTGTCCACGGAGGGTCAGGAGTCACTGAAAACCCGCCCACATTCTCCCCACCACCGGGTATTAGCCCCCCCCCAAAAAAAAGGGCTGAGGAGAAACATGAAAAGTCTGAGGAACAGAGTAGGTACGTGGGCTACTGGAGCAGGCTCGGCGAGGGCAGGAGATGCTTGCTTGGCGGGGACTGGAGCTACTGGTTCGGAGAAGGCTGGAGCTACTGGCTCAGAGAAGGCTGGAGCTACTGGCTCGGAGAGGGCTGGAGCTACTAGCTCGGTCCAAAAGTCTATCAGCCAGTTAGTTTCCTTTGGCTGTTCGTGAGAGGTTGGTGCTGGCCCAGCGAAGACTGGAGATGGCTTAGCGAAGACTGGAGCAGGCTCTGCGAAGACTGGAGAATCTGGCTCAGCGGATACTGGAGAATCTGACTCAGCGGAGACTGGAGAATCTGGCTCGGAAAGGGCTGGATCGGGTTTGCGACAGGCCGACTTCTTCCTCCTCCTCCTCTTCTTCGGCCCTCTGGACCCAGCGGAGGTATGAGGGTCCAGCAGGACACAGGGGGACAATTCACTGAAGGGGCATGTGGAGAAGTACGGAGGCTGACGAACTGGCCAGGCCGCCCGTGTCTCTGGGGGGACTGGACGAGATGAGAACATTAAATCTGGAACCTCTTCAACAACGAATTTGGAGCCATTTAAATACAAAATTAAATTAATAGTATCGATTAAGGAAACATAATCATCAGATTCTTCAAACCGGATAGTGCTCTCGTCCAGTCCGCCCAGAAACAGGGTGTTTAAACGAGCGTCTGACCAATTTGTCAGATAAGCTAACTCTACGAACTCCTCCACATACCTCTCCAGCGAACGTCCAACCTGAAAGAGCCCAATTAGACGATCTGCTGCCGACATCGGAATGTGAGGCACGGGAGGAGCGGGAGCCTCGGCGAGGAGAAACAAACCCATGTTTGTTTGATGGATCTCCAGCGGTATGGGTCCGTTCTTCTGTTACGGTGCTGTTGCAGGAGAGATGAGGCGTTCCCAGAGATCCACTAAACAAAGGTATTTATTACAATAAAGGAAGCAGGAACAACTAACACACATAAACACAACAGAGAACGGACAGGGAGTGAAGGGAGTGAGTCCATTAAAAAGGCAGTGATGATGAGGGAGTCCAGGTGCAGGTGATCCGTGATGATGGGGAGAAAACGAGGGAATTGAGTGCAGGTGTGGAAACAGGAGGATAATGGGTAATGGAGTCCGGGAGACAAGGGAACTGTGACAGTAATATCATTGGCTGGTAATATTCGCTCTTACAGTTATTTTCCATGATATCATCTACGGGGGCTCTTCTCCCACACCTCCTTCCCATGTACTCCCTGACCTTTCTGCCATAGTCATTAAAACTTCAGGTGTTGCTTATGTAAGGGACAATTTTCTTAGTAAGGGTGGCTGACTGCCAACTACTGTACATCTTTTACCTTAATCTCTCATGGCCTTCTGCCAATTGATGGTCAACTCTTTTCCCATTGGCCAAATGAAACATTGTACATTGTATCAAAACATTCAATACACCCCAGAGGCAAGATGCCTTCATATGACACACTTAACAATGATCTTGTTCATTTCACAGTCACCTGTTGTCTGGTGGAAAATTACCAACGAAATATGCTCAGTGGCTAAGTAAACTTGTTTGACCCTTACAGTTACATAGGCCAAAAGGGCCTCACAATACTTCTAGCTTTTATAGTAAGCAAACAAATTCTACAGTTGTATTGTAGAATTTGGATGGATAAAATACTCCATCAATAGTCAGAAGCGTATCTCCCTTTGTCACGATGATGACGAGGGGACCCTGGATTTAGGTACCGGATGTCCTTTTGGGGTCATGACATAGCGTCTGCTGGACTAGCAGAGTGCCAGTTGTCCACCAGTACAAGGGACCTGCACAAAACACTTAGCGCAGATACACGATTCACAGCTTCTTCAAGGCTGAAGTTGATCTGAGCTCTGCTCTGAGCAGGAAACGTTACCAAAACATCCTGATAACATGTTCGTTTCTCTCAGTGAGGGGTACAAAGGAAAATAAATGCTTTAACATACGTTAAGAAGTCATTCAAATAATATAAATGTTGATTAATAACTTAAAAGATATGTATTGAAGCAGCAATGGATTCCAGAATCCATCCCTTTAATAGAAAAATCCGTTCTGCTCCGATTCCCCTGCCGTAACTCAGCCACGAAACGAGCCGCCTCCCTGCCCGAAACAGCTCGATCAAAAACCTTCTTAATCTCCTCCGTAAATGACTGAAAAGAGGTGCAGCATGGAAGCTTCTGTTCCCAAACTGTAGTCCCCCAGAGAGCCGCCCATCCAGAAAGCAGCGTGATGACAAAAGCTATCTTTGATTCCTCAGTGGGAAAAGATGATGGTTGGAGAGAGATGAAAAGAGAACACTTGGCAAGAAAAGAACAACACTGCTGGGGCTCACCTGAGTAGAAAGCTGGAGGCGGAAGACGGGGTTCGGTGAAACGAACGGCCTGATCCGAGACAGAAGACACAAGTGGAATAGACACAGCGGGTTGTTGGACGGACTTAATGTGAATGGAGATGCTGTATCTGGGTGGTAAGCTCTGAGACCTGAGAAACCAGAGCTTGATCAGCCTGATTAGAGGCTGCCATCTGTTCCTCTTGGCAATCCATGCATGAATTACTATGAGTCAAAAAGTCTCTTAAATCTGAAGCGCTTGCTGGATCCATAATGGTCGCATCGTTCTGTCATGAAACAGAAACACAAGATCCAAATGCAAGTGAACAGTCTTTATTTAAAACACTGCAACAAGACAATAGCAGAACTGTAGCAGGTGCAGTATAATCCAGTGGTGCATAGTCTCTAGTTCAGGCAGAAAAGTAACCAGTCCAAGCAATCCAGAAGAGAACAGTTTCCAGGCGTAGAGACGCAGGAACTAGGAGGACTGCAGAAAACAAGGACAGGACATGAACAACAATGATCCGACAACACTCCATAGAAACGCCAGCCAGATAAAGGCAGTGCAGATGATTTACACCTGTGACCGCAAGATTGACTCGTCAGGTGCGCTGTAACTAGGCAACGCTGACAATGCAGGAGCAGACGCATACACACACACACACACACACACACACACACACACACACACACACACACAGACCCATGAACACTCAGTGCATAACTTACATTTCACTGGTATATTCTCCATCTGTAAATGTTAGAAAATCATGCAAATATTTCCATTTCGCATGTGCACCAAACAGATGGAACGCAATAGAATAGAAGCACAATAATTCTGACTAAAATATAAATTTTGCTAAAATATTTGTTGTTGGATATTAACTGTAAAGGAACTATTATAAAGGGGTAAATCAAATGTAGGTTAATATAGCCTACTGTAGGCCAATTATTCAGCTCAGATTCATCTTACCTATTAAAATTTAATCTGCTTTTGTTATTATTTATTTTAATTTTGTGATTTAAACTTCTGTAGTACCATTGAAAGGTACTACAGCTGCCAAACAAAACCAGAGAGAAATGTATTCATATATTTTAAAACAATCAAATTAAATCTTTGGCACAAAACATTCAGCCAGTAAGAAAAGAAAATCTGTATGTTACACATTTCTCACCATTTGTATCGCTCTGCTTGAAGTGGCTGTCATGGCTACACATACTACACTTGTTATACCACAAATCGCTTGGTATTTCTCCTGCTCTTTGTCTAGCAAAAAAAAAAATCCCTCATCACTAAATGAAAGCTTAAAATGAAGGCCTGATTATTTCAGGGGCCTTGTCACAAATCCATTGTTTTTGAATTTCTGTGTTACTTTTGCTATATTTTCACACTTAAAACAATGATTTGGTAATCCTCTTGTACCACTGTCCTCTCCCAAGTGCTTCCACTGCTGTCAGCATTATGTCTGAGAATGATTCAGTGGGCTATATAACACTTTAAATTTTTTGGTTCATCATACTTACCTGTTGATCAAACCTTAAAAACCTTAAAGCCTTAAACCAGAAATGTTTTATTTAGTTCTAATTAGTAACATTTAGGAGGGTATACTCATTTTTTTCTGGTTTATCAAATCTTATTTTCCTGAGTAATTTTGATCTTTGGTAACTGATTAAGCAGACTTGCTGGAACATATTTCTAAAGAACCCTAACATGTCTTAATAATAGTAATTGAGTAATTGCTGACTTTATATTATAAAGTCTATAGTATTTTATATATATACATGGGCGACTCTCGAGGTGGGGGGGCAAGAATTTTTTTTTTTTTTTTGCAAGTAGGCCTACAAAACATTTTTGTATCTTTTTTTAAGCAAACAAAGTTTAAGTTTGCTTGTTGTTTATTTACTCATTTATTTAATAATTCACTTAATTTTATTATCACGGGAAATTACGTGGACGATATGTGAATCAGTGTCTATCATTTTGCGAGCAACTGATGATAAAGAAAAATGCCACGTCGCAATATTGAAAATATTTCCATTTTAAACCATGAAGGCGAGCCAGTTGATATCGCACAAACAATGTGCATACTTTGCGTGAGAGTTATGCGGGTGAAGAAGGCTTAAACTCCAGTCAATTTGGCCTATTCACTACCGAAACTGAAAGTAAAAACGGAATGAGCTTTTGGCATCCGCCGCTGCAATAACGCCGCATATTCTCTTAGAGATGATGTGAGATGAATCTAATTTATTTTCTTAATATTTCTCTTGTGGCCCATAGTGAGTTGAGAAGTATTTTGTGTTAAACAAGTTTAATGAGGAGTACAACTTTAAAGAGAGAACAACTTTAAATGAGGAGTAAGCTAACTAATACTTTATTGTCCTCGCAGCGCATCGGTTATGCAGTGATGTGCTATGATATCACGGGGCAAATGAATTGCAATATTAATTTAATAATAGAGGTAGCATGATAATAAGAAAAATAATTCAATAGCCCTGCATGCCCATCAACTATACGCCACTGTGAAGGGATAAACGGCGTTCGGGCACGGCATCAAATTGATTAACTGTTTTATCCAAATCCACATGCATGGACCATTCAGTACTGCAATGTCTCCTGTCTCATGCTGCTTCTCATGTGTTTTCAGTCGGCGCAAGCAAGAAACGTTTACTAGACTGTGGATTAGTTTTGACTCTCCGCGTAGTCTAATTTTTATGACCACGGACGGTGCGTGTTTGCATGCGCCAAATGCGTCTTTCCACGCTGATGGGCAAAGGAGTATCTTTGAAAGGCCCGCGCGCTCAACTGTGCGCGAGAAGGAGGGGAACGTGGGAAATGAATTGACGGTTCACATCGGGAAAAATATGTCGCCCATGTATAGTATATTATATATATATATATATATATATATATATATATATATATATATGGGCTGCAATGATAAATGATACAAGATAGACCTACAAACGTGTTCAATTATATTGTATAGTATCAAATGTTTCTTAATATTTATAACAACATTAACAACATTTGATATACAATTAAATTGAACATGTTTGTAGGTCTACATTGTATTATTTATCATTGTAGCTTTATTTAAGTTGATTTTCTATAAACTGTATATTTATTTTTGGACTGATAGTGGTTAATAAACTCAAATAATTGTATGTGAGAGAGTCAGCTGTAATATCATTGCGTTCCTATTGGTCATTGTTAGAGGAGCTCAGCTTTAGCCTGACAGTTAGCCTGCTCTGGACCAGGTTAGATTCCCAGCATAAGTTGCCAGAGTGACTGAGTTTGAACTAGGGCTGGGCGATATATCGCATGCGATTGTCACGCGCATTTCGTCAGTAAAGCCGGTTCCCTGATTACCGCTAAATCGCCATCACCTGCTTTCAAACGGAGCGGCATTTAATAGACAGAGCCGTAGTTCACTGACAAGCGACGCAATATCGCGTTCATTAACGAAGGCGATTCATCTGCGATAATGAACGCGATATTGCGTCGCTTGTAGGTGATCTACGGTTCTGTCAATTAAATGCCGCTCCATTTGAAAGCAGGTGATGGCGATTTAGCGGCAATCAGGGAACCGGCTTTACTGACGAAATGCGCGTGACAATTGCATGCGATATATCGCCCAGCCCTAGTTTGAACTGTTTTAAGCATGCTTTATAAAACAGAATCCAGCGACAATAAGTCTGACAAAAATAAGTCTGACTTGTAATCTAATCTTGTTTTATGGAACAGCCCTCGGGATAAGCTGGTTTTATTCTTTTGTTTTTGAAAAAGCACCTCATTCTGAGCAGCAGAATTTAAGTTTATTTGAAGATATAAGACGTTTTAAGATAAATTCTGATGTTTGAATGTTTCAAAACTTCCTTTTTGAGAATATTTATGGAAGCTTGTTTCTGCCACAGAATAAAAAATAAAACTGCAATTACAACTGGTTTCATGCAATGCTCTCTATGCAAGTGTAAATTCTGATATGAACATAATCTTTTCCTCTTTCTCCAGGATGAAGTGGCATGTTCTGCTATAGTCTATGTTGAAATGGCATTCCCACCTGATCACACACAGAATGATGCAGTGGAGCTCACTGAGTGTCAATACCAATCCTAAATCCTTTTTTTTTTCTTCCATTTTAAACAGAATTCACATTCACAGTGTTTATTCCAGTAATCGCGCTTATGTCCTTTACATGTTACAGTATATGGGCAAATGGGGAGATGATGATCTAATTTACATGTCTTGCTATTACAGTAATTTCTGTTAGAAAAAGTCTTAATCTCTTTTCCTGTATGGATGTTGATATGCTGGAACAGAGGAAGAACCTCACCAAACTGTTGCCACAAAGTTGAAATCATAGTAAAGTGAGACACTGTTCATTTGTCATCGCATGCTATTTTTGCGATTGCCGCAGATTTTTTTTTTTATTTTTAGCTTGTTTTTTATTTTTGTTCTCATTTTACTAATTTAGTCCCTCATACTGTTAATGAGCATTTTTGATTTTATGTATTGAAACAGCCTTGTACAGTATATTTTGTGCAACATGTCTAAAACCGCTATAATGGCCTGCTTACTGACAAAACAAAAAAACTGTCATAATCACTGTCATGTAATTTTTATTGAGAAATCCTGCTGTTAAAAAACTACTGGATGAAGGAAGAAATGAGACTCAACAAGAATAGAGGAGCAAGGAAAATATTTATGTTTCTGGCACTTTGTGTGTTTTCATCAAACCATGAAGTTGGTTTTGTTGTACATAATTTAATTGTTTTGCCAAGAGCAGATGGACTCTTTACACCTCAATATATCATGGTCACATGATCAGATTCTTCTCCTATGCCAAATACTTTTTTTCTTAAATATTCAAATAGCAAATAATAATCAATAGGCTCTTTTGGTGTGTACTATAAAAGGAATACAAATGAGTGTCTAATATTTTTTTTATGATTAGTTTGTTTAATGGGAATGAGTGACAGACAAAACTAATCATAAGAGGAATCATAAAGTAAGAGTCATAAGAGGAATCATAAAGTGGTTGTGCAACTTTGAGTTGGCATGTGCGTGATAAACATCGGTTAAAGGATTAGTCCACTTTTAAATAAACTTTTCCTGATAAATTTACTCACCCCCATGTCATCCAAGATGTTCATGTCTTTCTTTCATCAGTCGAACAGACATGAAGGTTTTTGAGGAAAACATTCCAGGATTTTTCTCCATATAGGCCTAGTGGATTTTAGTGGCTACCAAACGGTTGAAGGTCCAAATTAGTTTCAGTGCAGCTTCAAAGGGCTTTAAACAATACCAGACGAGGAATAAGGGTCTTATCTAGAGAAATGATTGGCCATTTACGGAAAACATTTCTTCGTACTTTCCGTTTCCGCATTCTTCATAACGCTTACGCTGAATGTTCTACGCCTTCCCTATTCTACTTGTGGAACAAATGCGGCGCCAGTTTCGTTTTTTTCCGTAAGTAGAATAGGGAAGGTGTAGAACATTCAGCGTAAGCGTTATGAAAAATGCGGAAACGGAAAGTACGTTCAAGGCGATTTTTATTTTTGGGTGTAAATATAATTTATTCTGCATTATTCTCATCAGTATTGTATTAGCTTTTACATATTTAAATCTGCATATTTATCATATTTACCACAAGGGCATTTTTTTCTTTATAAAGGCCATTTTTCCTTAATCTTCCTAAATGAATGCTTTTGAATGAAATCTTTTATTTCAAATTCTTAAATTTGTTCAATAAATAAATATCAAATTAAATAATTTACATTGAAAATCTACAAAAGCATTAAATAACATTATTCTTTAAGTATATTACCAGTCAAAAGTGTTTGAACGGTAAGATTTCTTAATGTTTTTGAAATGTATCTTCTGCTCACCAAGGTTTCATTTATTTGATCCAAAAAACAGTAAAAACAGTAATATTGTGAAATATTTTTACCATATAAAATAACTATTTTCTATTTGAATATATTTTAAAATGCAATTTATTTCTGCATTGGCAAATCTGTATTTTCAGCATCATTATTCCAGTCTTCAGTGTCACATGATCCTTCAGAAATCATTCTAATAGGTTGATTTTGCTGCTCAAGAAACATTTATTATTATTATCAATGTTGAAACAATTAGTTCAAGGGTTACAGACGAATAGGGGGTTTCAATCGTCAAAAAAAAAAAAAAAAGAAAAGTGTAATACAGCTTTAAATTTAGTTTTTTTCCCATACATTACAATGTGTCCTGTTTAATTTTATATTTTTTCTGAGCAAAAAATAATGACTATAATACATTTTTTAGCATGATTTAAAGACAACACCCACTAAAATGTCATTCAGTGTAACAATATTTATATATCAAAAAATCATGTTAGGCATATTTAAACAATAATGTTACAATGACATATTAAAAGACTATTTAAGCAACACAGTGCAGCAATCCAATACTTATTAACTGTAATTTTTAAATCTTTATACTTTGCCAGTATCCTTCAAACCACTAGGTTTTACACATTTGCAAAGTTTTTGTAAGGAATTAAAAATAATTTTAATATGATCACATATTCTTTTGTTTATTTTAATAAGTACAGGTCCAAATAAGTATAGTGTTTAATTTTTACATAAATATTTCCGTTACACTGAATGACCATGGTTTGTTACTCTGATGTTTTGCCAAAAAGGGAGATAATATTGTCATTGTTCCCATAATTGCAATGTTTTTAGTATTAGTCTGTATCATTAAATTAGTTTTAATAATATTCCTTTAATATAATTTGGAATATAATCATTTAATATTAAATGTAAGCAGAAGCAGATGTGAAAAATATTAAGCATTGTGACAAGATATTATTCTGACAATCACAATCCTGAATACCTTTCTCTTTTCCTTGCTAAAGGCCTGTTCACACCAAGTATGATAACTATAATGATAAACATATAGTTAAAAAAAAAATCATTCTAAAGTAAAAAAAAATTCTAAAGAATAGCAGTGTCTACACCACAAATCGATAACAGCACTGTCACAGTGAGGCCCTGTGACTAGAGACTTGGATTATAAAAAGGACTCTTATTTTGACAATGGACTGTGAAAACACATGCATGCATACACTTCGTTTTGTGCATATTGAACATCAGTTAACACAGATATGTTTGTATTACTGATCATGTGTTGTGTTGTGTTGTTCACATCCTCATCATGCCATTTCATCATCTGTTGAATGTTTAATGGTTTATACATTTTTCTATGTTGATTTGTGTTGTGTTATGTTAAGAAGTAAAACAAGACTGGTAATCATGTTAAATGTTTATTGTTTTTATATTACCACTTACATATCATAAATAGTCATACTTGCGTACTGGAACATTTTCCCATCCCAAACAGACAAAACCCAGTCACATTAAATGCCACCATTTTGAAGACTACATTCCTGCCAATAGATGGCACAGTCCATTATTCTCATGTGTGAAGGGGATCTGATAATTCTTGGTTGAGCATTGTTAAACAATAATAGTTAATTGAGTTTGTTTTGTTCTAAATGTTTATGTATTTTTGTATTATTATAACAGTTTACCTCTTTGTTACTGTTAAATCACATTTATATATATTTTGTCAAACAAAACAGAGGCTAACTAGACCCTCCCTCCTCATCCTCCCCCTCCCCTCCGTGCTTCCTGAAAGAGTCATGAACGCGCATTTAAAATCATTCTTGTCGGTTATTGGCTGGAGCACGTTTATTATGTTTCGTGCCGTTTTCGGAGCTTGTGGCAACTACAGAGACCGTGTTTTTTTTTTTGTGGCAACTACAGAGACCGCGTCAGGACACTTTTCACACAGCAGCATTTTGAATCGCCGACAGGTCCAGATATTTAGAATGCCAAATATCTCACGGGTGTCAGCGACTCGTCTGCGATTCTCTCAGATCGCGTCTTTGCTCATTCACACTGTGTGATTGTCACTCGCGTAAACGAGCACCGATTTGCCTGTGATTTCAGGCATTTGTCGTGATTTCTCAACCTGTCGGCGAGCCAAAATCGGGGCTAAAATCATGCAGTCTGAACTTGCCTTTAAGGCTGGTTCACACTGTGCGATTTTGGCCACGATGTGGTCGTCTGAGACAAATTTTGCAAATCCTAAAAGATTCCTATAATCCTAGCCTAAAATCTGTAGTCTTTGATCGCTAGTTTGACATGTTCACCAACAGCCGGTTAATGACCGTTGTGATCAAATTTTACCTCAGATTAAATTCCCCACACAACAAAAGAACTCCGTGGCGGATCAGCCACGGAGGTATTGCGGCTTCCGGACCGTATCCGCGAACGGACCCGTATCAGCGTCTACTTGCGCACAGTGACAGATCTGCAAAGAAGACGGATTGTGGACCCGCTGTGGCTCCGTGCTGCATCCGCTCCGCATCCGCAATTAAAACCTTACCTCCGCGGCAGGTCCATTTGGGACACCCAAATTGATACAACCGTTACAGTAAAGGCACGTGCGCATCCATGGATCCGATATGGGTCCACTCAGGATCCGCTGATTTACAGTAGAATTTGCGGAGCTGATCCTCTGGGCGGTGCCTAAACGAATGTGACAGTCACACGGGTTTGGCGACTTGAATGCGGATCCACCTAGGAGTCTCCTGCTGTGTGGGTCTGGCAGTGTCAGAAGATTTGGTGCACAATCCTGCAGTGTGACTTCTCCTACGACAAACGTCAAATTGTCTTCATTTTTCAAGACAAGCCGTGATCAAAATTAATGACAGAGATGTCGTTGTTAGCCACCATTTCAGTCCTGTGTGTAACGCAGCTCACTGTCATCGAATGTGTATGTTTTGATGATGTAAAACTCCAGACAAGTTTTCATGCACGTGTCCATTTTTAATGCGTCTTGACTGTTGTACAGTCTGACAAGTAACCATTGTAAAGGACTATTATAAATCGCACAGTGTGAACCCGGCTTTACGCTCATGTCGGACACAATTCAGTTTCAGATTTCACTGCTGTCCTTCAGAAAGGTCTGCATTCACTTACCTAAGTGTGCCAGGCACATTCGATGAAGCAAGTACCGGTGACGCCGTAATTAGGCCTTTTTGCCTGGCAAAGCTATGAGTCGCGTGGAGAGCATTGGGTGTTCTGTTGCGGCACGTGGCTGGGCTGAGTGACAATCACGGACATGTTTGTTCATCCTGAGTTTGTCTTCAGAGGTGTTTTTATCAGTCAGAAGCATAACTGCTCAACACAATCATTGCTTAACAACAGGAGTATAAGCCTAGTAGATTCAGTGCAGTGTGGACATTCCACTCTATGTAGTGGCACTACTACGTGCCAATTGTCAAGACAAGTAGTTGTTTGCACGATCTCGCTGCTACTGTTTGTTAATGAGTTCACGCTCCTGTAATGAGAGCCAAACTATTGTGCTCGATACATTGTTTCTGTTGTGTATGTGTGTGCGTGTGTCTGTCTGTGTATTTATATACGCAATTTTGAACTACTGTATTTTCCTATTCTCATATACTAGTGACAAAATATAATGGTGATTTTATAACCGGTTGTGACCCGTGAAAGAAAGTAAGTGTAATATATTTTTATTATGCAATTTTAATCCAAGTTCCTTATGTAATTGTTCTAAATAACAAAATAACATTAGAGAATCATACAATGCAAAGTGCAATTAAGTTATAAAGTGCAATCCATTATACTTGTACCATTCGGCTCAGTCAGAAACACAGATCTCCATATGAGAAAAATGTATTGCAGTTTGTGGCATATATACTGCAACATGCATACTCCAGTCCCAGCTACTGCATTTACGTAGGAAGTGTGATGGGCCGGATGAAAATTTGAGATATCTGTTCTACAGTTCATTACAGTGGGTTAAAAGCTGTGGGCCAGCTGGTGGTTCTGGTTTACATGGCCCCGTATCATCTCCCTGAGGGCAGCAGGTGGAACAGGTGATGTGCTGGGTGCGAATGATCTTAGCATGATGTTATGCACTCTTCCAGACAGCGGGTGGCATAGACTGCTTTAAGTCCGTCAATGGCATCAGACAATATTTTTATTCAGAAATATCTTAATGGACATTTTAGTCTTCTGGAAGAATTCTGAGTATTGAAATGATTTGTATGAAAAATTAAATACTGCTATGAATAACCATTGTTGCTTATGGCATTAAATGATAAATTATATAATGAATAATAGGATAACGATAAAATAATAATCAAGTCATGTATGCATAAATTATCAGGTGGCGCTGGGCATCCAGGTATATTAAATATTATATTCAGATACAACTGCAACAACGTGTATGCGGCATTTTACAGTAGCCGAATCCCTAGCTAGTGGAGGGGCTGCGAGATTTGAGTTTGATGCAGGGGACCGGGGACAAATGTTCCGGAGCGGTCACCAATAAAAAACCAGCATACCATACACTGCATTAGATAAAACCAATCACATTCTATAGGCATGTTATTTATGCATATGAGCTCTGGCTCAGTATCATTCTAGCTTAGGCCACTAGGTCAGATGCACATTTATAGGTAAGCTCAAGTGTTAAGCCACTCGGCAAAGCAGGCCCAGGCTCACATAGATTGTAGTGTTCTCGTGCAGTGTGTTGAAACTCTGACTAAACACCAAGTTAAACCGTAGCCAATGAAGACAGAGTCGTAGTAAGTTTGATCATTTACTGTCACTCTTTGTCATTGACATGTTGCGGTGAAAACTGTAATAAAACAATACAACACAACAATATTCAATGTCTATGTTTTGATTAATCATACAATTATAAATCTCTGTAACAAACAATCACAGCTATCTTCACTGTAGTAGCAGCTATAATGGTTGTTAGCATCACAGTTAGCTTGTTTTTAACAACTTATTAAACATCATATTTCAACAAAATCCTTACAAATATATAATCTTTAACATGTCTAATGTCACATAGATGAACTTACGGCATTGCCTCTATGATGGATTAAAGTGGATGCAATGGATTGTTGGAGCGAGAGCACACCATGACTGTCTCCTTGTTTTCATGTAGAACCAGGAAGTATTTTAGAGGAAGTGACTAAACAGGCAGTGACATCATCAAGTAACAAATAATATTAATTTTTACAAATGAGGTAGATAAACAGAAAAGTAATTATGAATTTCTTATTTTACCTGAGAATATATATCAACAAAAATAAAGCAGATATTTAAAAGTTAAATCCCTTAAAGGGCAACACATAGATAGTCATACACGCGCCTATAGCTCTACGGAGCAGCAGCAGTACAATATTTTGGTGTTCAGATCTGTTGGGTGGGGGGTATCAGGCCGAAGCTACTCAGCCGCTTGCTTAAAGGTGCAACAGAGGATCTTTTCGTCGACTGAGAAGCCAAAGACTGTTACTGAGTTTTTGAAATGAGTGCATGCGTAAGAACAGCCCCCCTCCTTCACAGCTCATTTCGAGGGAATGCCTCCCGAAACTTGTGCACGAGTATTGGAAAACGAGTGTTTACCACCGGCATTCGCTGTGTTGTGTTAGTGGATTCATTATGTCGGACTCACCGCAGGTAACTCATAATCTGCAGTTGTTACTCCTGACAAAACCATTGCATGCGGCGCCTGTGGAGTGTGGAAAGTTACTGGACTCGTCTCTCACAAGGAACGTCACGGCAGTGATTGACAAGCCAGAGGGCCAATCGTTTACGCAATGATCGCGTAAACAATTGGCTGATGTTTTTAAGGCCCTACCTCGTGCACAGATGATGTATATTAATATTATTCCTTTCAGTGCACCTAATAAATAGTCTTTTATCAATTAGTAAAGACAGTTTCAAGTAATATTGCAAAAATGTATAAAACAAAACATCCTCTGTAGCACCTTTAACTTGGGTAGCACGGACCATGTGGTCCACTGCTTTGAGGGGGTTCTACCATTCTTGCAGCAGCCTTTTTCTTGTTTTATTTGACTAAGCTGAACAAATTTGTATTTGCTCGGCAGCAACAGCAGCAGCGTAGCAGATCTCGTATGCCAAAATCAAGCCATGTATACTTCATGCCCCATGCCAATAAATGCTGGTTGAATTTAATCCACTTCGAGAGTTGTCATGATTGAACTAAAAAAAGAGTTTTAAATTAATGATTTAATATTAATGGGATTTTTATTTATGTAATATTTTAATTCTAGGTGTTTATTTATGTAAATGCTGCATGATGGGATGTTTTAAGGAATGCCTGGTGTTAAGACTTCGCATAACCTGATATTGCCGAGTTTAGCATGATCCTGGGTCAACATTTTTGTTGATCCTGGAACAACATTCAAATCAACCAATCAGATTTGAGGGACAAGTTTACAGATTATGTCAAGTTTAGGCTTAAAATCATGAGTTGGTGCTTCTACATCAGTGTTATTCATCTATCATTTGCCTCTGATTTTTGGGATAACTTATGGGTAGGGTTAGGTTTAGGAGTAGGAATAGGGTTAAGACTAAATTTTCAGACTAGAATGTTGTTCAGAATCAACAAAATATGTTGACCCAGGAACACATCTAACTTAGCAATATCAGGACGTACTAAGACTTGTGTGGCTTGTATGTCCACATTCTTCACAACTTCCTATTTTTTTCTCCTCTTATCACTAGTAAAGCTGTAAATACTTAAATCGCTTTTCTCGTTGCCTTTCGACTGGAAATTACAACCAAAAGCTGCACAATGTGGCATCGTATATTATATTCTGAGTTGTGTTGTGGTAAAAAATAGCAACAGGATAGTGTCAGTAGAGCATGAGTGCAAACATTTGACATCATCGACATATAACGCACTGTGCAGCTAAACAAAATGGCGCCCCTATTGTCCAAATATGTATGGTTTTTTTAAATATCATAAATCTTTCTTGGGTTTTCTACTACATATTTCATTAAGAGACATCATTTATGTTACATTAAGCCATACAAGTCTTAACACCAGGTTCCCTTTAAGGAAGCAACTGAGCATATTTCTGTGTGTGAAGGAGTCTGTGGTTTCATGTGACACCACACAATGTGAGACTATATAAAGATGCGAGATTGGCAAGAGCTACTGATCTGCTTCACTCAGGCTTTTTACACAAACATTGCAAAGATGAGCTCATAAAACAGAGCATAATAAATAAAATAAAAAATATAGGGGCAAGTCAGAAGCATTTTCATGAGAACCTGGAGAAATAACTGTGGCTTGTTTTAGATTTAGACATGAGGCCAACCATGAACTATAACTACAAATAAATAAGCCATGCAGTATATAAACAAAGCAGTCTAAACTTTTAAATCTTTTAAAAACTTATATTTTTTTTATTGACTCATTTGATGATTTATTTAAAGAATATTTGACCCCACACCACCATTATTATTCTGTTTGATTATTTGGTTAAATATGAAAAAATACAGAGATGTATCATGAAACAGGAAGTTGAAGTTTCAGAAAAGTAAGAGCTAACAGGAACAGGAAAAAAAAGAAAAGAAAAAAAGACAGCCCACACAAAACAGAGTCGTGCCATTAGTGAGTGAGAACCAGACATGAGGGACCATTTATATCTTTTCTTCTTTATGATTCAATTTAGTTCTGGTAAGTTCAGACTTTTATTGATTTATATTTTAATTTATGAGGAGCTGGTGTGAGATCAGTGTGATGTAGTCGTAGTTATTTAAAACATCAGTTTAAAAATTAAAACATATCTAAAAAAAAAAAAAAAAGCATCTTTTAAGAAATTTTTGTTTTGTAATTTTCCTAAGATAGGACTGTGTCTATTCACATGTGCAGAACATTGAATTAATTTGTCAATTGCAGAGATATTCAAACTGAAATTGTCTTTGAATCCCTTAAGAATGAAATAAATATTGTATTTGTCTACACAAATGAAAGAGTCCCACTTTATATTAAGTGGCCTTAACTACTATGTACTTAAATCAAAAAAATAAATTAAAAAAATAAGTACAATGTACTTATAGTTAGGCCACTTAATATAAAGTGGGTCCAATGAAAGAAAAATAAATAAAACAACATTGTCTTTCTATGTTCATTAAAAGTCGCTAAGGTTTGAATAAAGGCCCTCACAACATTTTCAAAATCAAGTTAATTTACATTAACATAACTTACATTGTGTTAAACTACAAGTTTCTGATCAAAAATCCTTCAGAAATTAAATTGTTGATATTAAATGTCCAGTTCGTTCAAAGAAGAGAATTACTGTGAGATCTAATAAACACAATAAAGTGCTGCTCATGAACACAAACCTGAAACTCTTCTCAGCTTTTTCCTGATTATTATATATTCCAGTAAAGCTCATTTGTAAGTTTTTGACAAACTCTCTTGTTTGCAGGCTGTATTCTTTCAAATGAGCGGCAGACAATAGAAATAACAGGATACACAGGTGGATCAGTGGTGCTGCCCTGCTCCTGCGCTCATCCTCAGTCTACAGTCAACACATTCACATGGCAGTTTGATGGCAAAGAACAATGGATTAAAGTATTAGAGGATGAGGAGTACAGCGGCAGACGTGTGCTGTTTAATGAAAGTTCTCCACAAAATCTGTCTCTTCTCATTTCTGACCTCAGACAGGAAGATCAAGGGTACTATAGGTGTGAGACTAAACAATATACATCCATTCATTTAACAGTGAAGGGTAAGTGATGCTTCTTCTAGAAATATGAATCGCTCTTGTTAGACATGATTGACAGCTCAGGAATAGACATTCAATTGTTCTTTTTACAAAATTTATTTGAAAATGAAAAAAATAAACTAAGAAATTTGGAGAACCAGTGACAGACTTTAAATTGTACATTCATTGACCTTTGAGTTTCACTTGTTCTTACTACAATGTGGCTCATTCATGGCTTTTTTTCTTGTATTAATATTTTTTAGGCTGTGATTTGGTCCAGAACACAGAGGCAGTGAATGCGGTGACTGGATATTCAGGAGAGTCTGTGGTTCTGCCCTGCTCATGCTCTGAACTACTGGCTAAACCTGAACAGATACAATGGATGTATTATGTAGAAAAAGCTTATAAAGAAATTTACCCAAATGAAAAGATTGAGAGGCACAAGAACAGAGTCAAACTGTTGAATCAAACATCTCCAGGAAATCTCTCTCTACACATATCAGCACTGACCGCAGAGGACGAAGGAGACTATTATTGTTCTGTCTCATTTCAAAAAGTCTCCTACAGACTTCGTGTTGAAGGTAGTTTTGTTCTGTTGATGTTACTTTGATCATCATTACTACTGATTTTATGTAGAATCTAAATATGTAGAGGAATGAGGTAAACTTGTAGGATGACATGCCGTTTGCATTGTTATATTATCATTGACAGTTACTCTCGGGACAGAGAAACCACACATCCATACAGTTACTCTCGGGACAGAGAATCCACACATCCATACATCCATCAGTTTATCAGCACTTCAACCTTCACACCAAATACAAGAACTTGAACCACCTCAACAACCACACGACACATCTCAATGTAAGTCATTTTCATTATACCACAATTACAATATTTTATCATTATCTTTCATCATTTTTAAAAGTTCCTTATGTAACTTTTTTTTTTAAATAAATTTGCTAAATTTAAATAATGGGTCAATACATCATCAACCCTTACAAAAAGTGTTTCTGTCTTACCCTGATTCACTATGGTAAGCCTGTTATAAGTGTTTATATTTTATAACTGTCTGGATGGATTTCTGAAGAGCATTTTTTAAAGCGAAAATGAGGCTGTTGCCATCTTGGCAGGGCGTCACTCCCGGATAACTGAAAATGGGCAAAGAGGCGGGACATGGTTGGAACTGAGATGCCTGATTACTGAAACCACGCCCGCCTAGCTCGATCATGTTAACAGGCAAAGGAGCTATCTATCCATCTTAGATAATATCTAAAATTTATTTATAAAGATAAGTTATATCATTAGAAAGTTCTAAAGGTCAATCTACGATGTCTTTTTTACAATACAGATGCTCCAGCACCAGTAATAGGTTGTTTGCACATGACGTCACAGCAGCAGCGCGAATGAGTCTGGAGGGCAGGGAGTGATGTTTCTATATAGGAATCCTATCAAAAACTCAAAATTTGCATGTTTTGCGTCATTTATGGATGCTCAAATCGATAAAATCAAGAACCCAGAAGGTGTTTATATCGTTTACATAACTTATTACGTTTTTTAACTTTAAAAGTTGTCACCTTTTATAGCGTTTTACGTCTGCTGATACTTAAATGAATATGGATACCTGCTTACCTTTTTGACTTGGTTAAATATTCACATTCTTCATGTTATCGTTTGCAGGGAGGAGAAGATATTTTATCCTATTTGATTATAATTTGGTATTTTCACTTCAGTTTTGTAGTTTTCTGTTCACAATGTTGATCTGGTTACCATGAGAACAGTGTCATGCACTGCTGCGTCAACCATCGTATGGTAGAAAATAAAATAAATGTGTTCAACAAGCTGACAGAAGTCGATCCATTTATTTGTTGGAAGCATGTAAATGTAACTAGTTTTAATGTTGTTTTTGTAAATATTCACTTTCCCATATGACCAGTGAGGAGAATCGGAGGGTCACGTTCAGGACACAGTCATGCTGTATTTTTGTTTGTATTTATTTCAACCAATGACAACCAAAATCAAACCCATAGAAGCTCGTGAACAGTTTTGAAGTGGCTGTGTGCAAGTTATAATCATTCACAAGCCAAATGATCATACTCTAAAACATAATGTTAATTATTACACAAAAACCAAATACAAAACTCAGCAAAGTATGTGAAAGGCAGTGGGTTTATTTAGTGACATTATTACATTTGCTAGTCGTCTTCCCTCACCTTCTCAACCAAGGCGAAACTTGTATTACCGTCCATTTTTTCCACGAACGATATCGCGAGTTCCTATTACAATTCTCGATTCAGCATAAATGACCTGCAATGGTGACATTTTTCACAATCACGACAGAAAATCAAAATATTGCCCTAACTTCACTAGTAGAAAGGCAGCACGGTATAAACGAACCCAGACTAGAACTGAACGCGGCATGACGGCAGCTTCACATCCTCTATATCTGCCTCCTCGATGGGAGGAAAGTCTTTTAATTCAGCAGAAAAGTCGCTCCTCTTCATAACTTAAGGATCGCGTCCAACATATGTTGTGATTTTCTGTTTATACCTTTCTAAACCAAGAAAGAAAGGACTTTTCCCCATCTCTTCCATTCTAATTTTCACTGCTTGCCCTCCACCAGAATTTCGTGAGACACCAGAACCACATGATTGCAAACAACCTATTGTAATTTGTCTAAGAATAATATGCAAAATCAAAACGAGACTTCATACCTTTGTAATGAAATAGTGATTGCGAGATGAATCCAATCTGTAAAATGTCCACGAGTGTCCATTGAAAATAGTACTTTTTGTCCACAATAGCATTAAATCCATGAAATACTGATATATTATCCATTGTTTGCATCACATTTCTTCTGAATGATCTGCTCTCCATCATCGTTTTCCAAGAAATTATGCAACCTGAGCAGCGTTTATGTTGTAAAACTGTATATGATCGCATATATCTCACAACAATTGAGCTTTGATTATACAAAGTATAATTTTTCAAAATGCAGCAGTTTTAGTTATAATATCCATTGTATATCCTCCCGCCATTGTCACTGTAGTAAATCTGGTGAACAAAACTTTTAGCCAATGCCACGATCCAACAATGTGTTCTGTTTATCTTCCGCATGCGTGCAGATCTACACAGATGCAAATCTTGAGTCTCAACTATTAATGCAGCAAACCATATTATTTTATAATTGTATATATTATAATTTTTTAATTGTATAAAATAATCCCGAAAAAAGCACAAACACAGCAGAGATGCCAAATTCAGCAGCTGGAATTAGCTGAGGTGACAGACAGCAGTGGCAATTGCGCCTGTCACTCAAGTGACCACGCCCTTAATTATGCAGAACTTTAAGGCTTCATATATTTAAAAGTATGAGTTATAAAAAAAAGAAAAATCACCCCCCTTAAGGTGATGATACATGGGGCAACTTTTTGAACAATGTTGCCGGGCAATGTTCCTTGGGCACTTTCCCATTGAGAATGAGCAACAAATATATGTCTGGATACGTTAAATCGGTCGTGGCTAATTTTTTTGAGATCCTCCAATCAGAATGTTAGCAGCTGATCACGTGACCGGTTCTGAGATTTCAGAAACAATTCAAACAAGATGGCGGCCTCTCAGCAGCAGAGGAGTGGAGAAAAGGAGTGTGAACTTATATCTTTTTACACTAGTAAGTTGTCATGTGTCAACCCAAAACAGGGAATTTACCTCATATATTGCTTAAAATACCAACAACTGTCCAATGTAATGCGTGTAAGCTGTGATTAAGCCATTGAATGTTTTCAGTTAAATACTAAAAAGTCGAGATCTGTTTAACGTCTGTAGTAGATTGTAGGCTGAAGGGCGTATGGCACATGAATGTAGCTTTTGATGCGATCAACGCAGGTTCAAATCCGCCTTTTGCTGAACTCGCTCTTCTCCCTTTTCCTATCACAAATCAGATCGGAAAGGCATTTATTTTTAATAAAAATGAAGCAAATATTTGAAAAGTTGAAATAAAGTTCCTAACAAGTGTTTATAATAAAGTATTTATTGGGTTGACAATAGATTTGCTCCTCTCTGACGGCAACATTGCTCAAAAAGTTGCCACGTGTATCATCACCTTTAGAGTTGTCATGAAGGGCAAAATTAGCTGTATAGACCAAATTCACATTTTGTACCAGCTGTAATTGTTTTTTTTCTGCTGTAAAGTTGGGCATTTTAACATGGGGGTCAATGAGATTCTGCTCTCTTTTGGAGCCTGTCCCTAGCGGCCAGTCAATGTATTGCAGTTTAACGCCTGTTTCACACTGCAAGCGTAAGCAGTACATATTTTTTTCGGCATGCATGTTAACCAACAGATGCATTCACACAGGCAGCAGGAGTGTCACGTGAGCAGCAGTGAAGCGAGGGTTTCGGTGCCGAGTCTATTTTTGCTGCTCTGCTGACGCTCAATTAAAGTGAAAGCACACTTTTGATGAACAAAATAAATATGATTTCACACAAAATATGTTCAAAATGCACAGAATAATTATGTCTAATATGTTTTAACAAGAATTTGAGTATGACAGAAAAGAAAATTAAGAATCAAAAATAATTATAGAAGATTTACCCATTTAAACTTGTTTTTAATTATTCAGTTTGGGTTAAAGTATGGTGTATTATAAAAAAACTAAAGTAAACCAGCCAGAAAATATGATAAACATTATTTTAGTTATTACACAGAGATAGGCTGTAGCATACCCAAATCAAACCCGTTTACTGGCTTTTTTCGCCAAGTTTGCCGTCTTGTAAAATGTGCACACGGCAGATCATGTAAAACACAAAGCTTACCTAATTTGTGTGCAGTAATGGATAACACAAGGCTTTTATTTATTTATTTACGTATATATGAGAATGTTGTACACCTCTTCTCCCCTCTACACTCCCACTTTTCCAGAGCTTCACATGCCCATTTTAACAGACTTTTTTGATCTTTGAGGTGTGAACGACCAGGGTAAAACAGGGGGGTTTCATGACCCTTTAACAAACTTTCAACACTATCAAGTTTATAAATGACCAACTTATAAAAACACATTTATAGCTGTCTTTGTAAAGAAATGCTCACTTTATATGTAGTTTGACACATGTACGGTAGTGGCATTGGTTAGTTATCACTACCAGGGAGAAAGTTTGACATGGAGCACACTAAATCTCTAACCTCAGAGGAATAGAACAGAAGAGTCTGCTGGCAAAAAGAGAATGTGACAGAGCTCGTAACAGAATGAGAATCAACATGAGCTTGGCTTTTCGGATTTGAAATGTTATAAAAGCAATGAGGTGATGCCGTTTTTATTACTCAACAAGTAAAGTTAGGTATTTTATTGAACAGATAAATTGCAATATGTAGCTCTCTTAACAGAGTTCATTGTAAAGCATTATCTGTTGTAAAGGATCATATTAATTTGCACAGTCACGCAGAGCCAAAATACAACCACAACAATGTTCTTACGCAATGCAATTTACACAAAGTTCAACTGCGTGCATGCAGTTTTGTTTCTAACCAGCAGTTAAATAGTGTACATTTAATTGTGCGTGCAGCTTTTATTATATCAAATTGTGTAATATTTGTACTAAATTTGAAAACAAGAATGCATTTGTCATGTATTTCTGTTTTCTCAACAGATGTTTTCATTTTGTTGGGGGTGATTCTCTCAGTGCTATTACTGGCATTACTGGCATTAATCTACTGGAGATACAGAGGTACGTGAACACAATCACATGTTCTTTACAGATATACTCGTAAATGACCAGCTAATGGAGCTGTATACTCTTGAAACCAACATTTAGATGAATTTCTCTGATGACATTAAAACATTCTGGCTAAAATGTTTTATGTTGTAGGAGGCAGAAATATGAAAACGGTGACCAGGGATGAAGAAGAACTAAATAGAGAACAAGATAATCAGGTCAGCACAAACTCACTATTGCACAATAGTTACTTAACTTATTGAATACTGTGCCAGCAATCACCCCATCTTTTCCTCTTTCTCCAGGATGACGTGACGTATTCTGCTGTAGTCCATGTTAAAACTGCCGCCACACCAGCTCACATAGAGAGTGACCCAGCTGAGCACACTGAGTACGCCCCAATCAAAATTAAACGCTAAAAAAGAATATAGTCAATTTAATGGTGAGCATTTTAAAGAGATTGAAACAACCATGTACATTTTATTATTGAGGGTTTTGTGTAACCTCAGTTTAAGAAGAAAACCTGTTCATTGTTTGGAAGACCTTTCAGAATGATTGTATTTTAAAGCAGGACTAGACAATTAAGGAGTTGCATGTTTCTAGTTTCAGAAAGCTGAGCACTAATAGAGGAAAAAAGAAATGAGTCAAACCGTGTGCATGCGCTTTCACCAGATGATCTCATAGTGTGACTCAATTCTCCCAAACCATAGTGTCGGATTTAGACATATTTGATGTTTAAATTTGCCATGAAATGATTATTGATCTCATAGTGAACAATTCATCCATGTGTTTCATATTTTAAAACTTTTGAGCTTATTTCTAAAATGTAAATTCAAAATTTGTCTTCTAATGAAAACAATAGACTTCTATCTGGTAAGAAATTCTTGAGTCATTTTGTCCTCATAAACCCCTCTTTTTTTATTACAATCGACTGCAATCCAGATCCACCTCCGTCCGATCAACAACCAATGGATAGAACCATATCCCCTACATCCAATTTTCTTTTTTACTTTTCCATTAATTCATTTCATTCTTTCATAAGATGAATAAGTGACTTGTTTACCAATTTAGCCTCATTGTTTGTTTTCATTTTTTAGTTGTACTCTTAAATTTATTATTAGTGTGGTACAAACCCGATTCCAAAAAAGTTGGGACACTGTACAAATTGTGAATAAAAAAAGAATGCAATAATTTACAAATCTCATAAACTTATATTTTATTCACAATAGAATATAGATAACATATCAAATGTTGAGAGCTACAGATTCCAAAAAAGTTGGGACAGGTAGCAATAAGAGGCCGGAAAAGTTACATTTACATATAAGGAACAGCTGGAGGACCAATGCAACTTATTAGGTCAATTGGCAACATGATTGGGTATAAAAAGAGCCTCTCAGAGTGGCAGTGTCTCTCAGAAGTCAAGATGGGCAGAGGATCACCAATTCCCCCAATGCTGCGGCCAAAAATAGTGGAGCAACATCAGAAAGGAGTTTCTCAGAGAAAAATTGCAGAGTTTGAAGTTATCATCATCTACAGTGCATAATATCATCCAAAGATTAAGAGAATCTGGAACAATCTCTGTGCGTAAGGGTCAAGGCCGGAAAACCATACTGGATGCCCATGATCTTCGGGCCCTTAGACGGCACTGCATCACATAGAGGAATGCTACTGTAATGGAAATCACAACATGGGCTCAGGAATACTTCCAGAAAACATTGTCGGTGAACACAATCCACCGTGCCATTCGCCGTTGCCAGCTAAAACTCTATAGGTCAAAAAAGAAGCCATATCTAAACATGATCCAGTAGCGCAGGCGTTTTCTCTGGGCCAAGGCTCATTTAAAATGGACTGTGGCAAAGTGGAAAACTGTTCTGTGGTCAGACGAATCAAAATTTGAAATTCTTTTTGAAAAACTGGGACGCCATGTCATCCGGACTAAAGAGGACAAGGACAACCCAAGTTGTTATCAGCGCTCAGTTCAGAAGCCTGCATCTCTGATGGTATGGGGTTGCATGAGTGCGTGTGGCATGGGCAGCTTACACATCTGGAAAGGCACCATCAATGCTGAAAGGTATATCCAAGTTCTAGAACAACATATGCTCCCATCCAGACGTTGGCTCTTTCAGGGAAGACCTTGCATTTTCCAACATGACAATGCCAGACCACATACTGCATCAATTACAACATCATGGCTGCGTAGAAGAAGGATCTGGGTACTGAAATGGCCAGCTTGCAGTCCAGATCTTTCACCCATAGAAAACATTTGGCGCATCATAAAGAGGAAGATGCGACAAAGAAGACCTAAGACAGTTGAGCAACTAGAAGCCGGTATTAGACAAGAATGGGACAACATTCCTATTCCTAAACTTGAGCAACTTGTCTCCTCAGTCCCCAGATGTTTGCAGACTGTTATAAAAAGAAGAGGAGATGCCACACAGTGGTAAACATGGCCTTGTCCCCACTTTTTTGAGATGTGTTGATGCCACGAAATTTAAAATCAACTTATTTTTCCCTTAAAATCATACATTTTCTCAGTTTAAACATTTGATATGTCATCTATGTTGTATTCTGAATAAAATATTGAAATTTGAAACTTCTGCATTTTCTGCAATTGCATTCTGTTTTTATTCACAATTTGTACAGTGTCCCAACTTTTTTGGAATTGGGTTTGTATTATTACTAATATGTTATTATTGACAGAAACAAAGTTACTGTCCAAAGGGGGAAAAATTATATTATAATAAAAGTAATAATAATACGCTATTTATTATAAATGGAAAATTATTTAATAAAAATGACTAATTTTGTTCTTTAATCAAGTCACTTATCTTTTTCACACCTCCCCACCACATATACATAAAATAACTAAAATAACTAACCTTTAATACTGTCATGTCAAATTCTTATATATTACTTACTTTAATAATGACTGAAGTTTATTACATAATTCTAGAGGTTTTACAGAATATAATACAATTTTATGCAATCTGAAAAGTCCAAAATGACGAAAGATCACTTTTGTGCAAGTTAACAAGAGGCCAGCTGGAGATTGCTGGAGCTTGCTGCGTCCCAGCATTTACACTCAAAAAAAATGATTTCTTGATGCAACTTATTTTAATTCAACACCATTGTATTAGGTTTCTGGTTCAAATTTAATTGCTTCATGTTAAATTGACTTGAATCGATTACTTTTTGACTTAAAGGATTACTTCACTTTAAATTTGCCTGATAATTTACTCACCCCCATGTCATCCAAGATGTTCATGTCCTTCTTTCTTCAGTCGAAAAGAAATTATGGTTTTTGATGAAAACATTCCAGGATTTTTCTCCATATAGTGGACTTCAATGGCCTCTAAATGGTTAAAGATCAAAATTACAGTTTCAGTGCAGCTTCAAAGTGTTCTACATGATCCCAGACGAGAAATAAGGGTCTGTGTTTGAAGTCCACTATATGGAGAAAAATCCTAGAATGTTTTCATCAAAAACCTTAAATTTCTTTTCGACTGAAGGGAGAAGAACATGGACATCTTGAATGACATGGGGGTGAGTAAATTATCAGGAAATTTTCATTTGAAAGTGAACTAATCCTTTAACGTGATGTTTTCATATTACAATAACATGTTTCAATTAAGTATACTCAACCACGACTCAATCAAACAGGACTTTCACTTTCCATCATGCTTTGCAAATGGGCTGATCTGGGAGGGTAAATGTTGAAATCAAGTGTTATTATAAGCAGTTTTTAGCAACATGAGAAAATGGAGAGACTTTTTATGTTTACTTTCTATTGTGTTGGTATTTAAAAGTTCCTGTTATGTTAATAGTTTTTGTGTTGAGGACCTGCTAACAACAATTAAAGTTGGTTTAATAATAAAAATATTATAAATATTAAAAAACATATTTTGGGTATGTCATAGCTGGAATAAAAACATCTTCTGGCTCCTAACAACACCTAACTATAGGGATGGGTGATACCACTTATTTTGTTTTCGATACGATACCAATACTTTCAAGTCCAAAATCACCAATATCGATACCGATACGATACCTCTAATCTGAATTTAAGTTATTAAATTATCAATAATTTAAGTCCTTAAATTATTGAATTACTATGAGTAAAATGGGTAATGGTACCCACTTAACATTATATATGAAAGGTATTTTGACATGCCTTAATTGCAATTTTTTAGATTATATTTTTGTTTACACATGGTTAAAATGTTTTTGTAGTGGTAACCATGGAAATCTACAAATACTATAGGCTTAGCTGAACTATGGTCACAGTAGTAATGGTTCAGTTTCATAAGGGATGCCAGTGACAGGCTGTTGCACCCATAAAATGGAAACTTTGTATTCTAACAGTGTAGTTACAGAACAGAACATCAATATGAACGTTTGATGTTCAATTTAAACACATGTAATTGCAAAAACTATGTAGGCTACTATTTAATTTTGTTTGTTTTGAAATAACTCAAACATATTATGTTGTTCTGTCTGCTGTTAAGAATTGTTCAGGGCTGTGTTTCCCAAAAGCATCAATGGTTTCTAACAATATTAAACGCATGCAGCTGTTTGAATGTAGTGTCGGCAGTGAGCGAATGCTTTCTGTGATTGATTGGTTGTAAAAGTTGTGAAAATCCACTAAATAAACTAATCAATTAAACTGGATTACTTGTAATCTAACTTCTGTTTGATATTAATATTATGTTAATTAAACTTAATGGTTTTGGACAAAATTAAAATTGTTAACCTGATTCAACTAAATGGCATTGAGTTAACATTATGTAATAAATTTAATTGAAATAAATGTTAATTAAATGCAACATAACCAAGTTATGTGGAACCTGTTGACATAAAATTAAGTAAATCCAACGTATCATTTTTTTGAGTGTAGGCTGCATACGTCATCGAGGATGTTTTATTTAAAGGGTCATGAAACCCCAAAACACTTTTTTTGAGATGTAATCAGATATGTATAGGCTGCACATCATTGAAAACACTAAAGGTACTCATTAATGTTATTCATAAGTGAAAAATAGTTATTTTTGCATTTTTCAGAGCGATTTCTGTCTTCCTGTTTGAAAAGCTGAGTCGGAGTAACGTCACAAAATCTGACGTCATCGTGTACTTTCGAACATGCTGACGTAGATTCTCGACATATATTCATGACATAAAGCTCATTCAATCCAATCACTGCACTGTAGTATGCATAAGATTATAATTGCAGTATAATGCATGAGGAAGTATCACTTTTCTCGCCTCGGTCTCTTGTCATTCAGAGACATATCGTTGGTGTTTGTTTCCTCAGTGCTACAACACAATGTGTTTTCCTGCGACGCGACCAGAGCAGAGGTTTGTGTGCATGTGGATTGTTTTGCTGTAATCTACCAGCACAAATGGAAAATATGTTCGCGTGAGATCGCATTACAGCAGAGAATTCAAATGTCACAAAAGTGCGGCTCATTCTCCTCTGCCTGCTCTAGCTGCGTTCAAACACGCGAGCCGTAGGCTGTTTCCCCCAGCACAGCAGCACATGAGTGTTGTTTGTATTTTGCTCGTGATCCAGTCAGAACTGGAGTTTGAATACGAACACATGAAAAATACGATTGTTATTATGATATACACGCGGAGCGCGCATATGATCAGTTTCAGCGCGGAGCTCCGTGGTGAGTTTAAAAACACTAGCCACCAGGGATGGAAATGAACTTTTTTGTCCACCGGCCACTGTGGCTGGTGGATTTCAAAATCTACCAGCCACTCAATGTTTTTACCAGCCACTTTCTTGTTTTTAACCGACAATGTGTAACTGCATGTGAAAATTAATACTACAAGATCTACAATACTTAAGCAGTTTATTTAATCTCAAGTCTCAATGAAATACTGACATTTTCTCTTTCTCTCTTATACACACACAAACCATGAACTGATATACATTTCATTAAATGAGTAGGGCAGATTAAACAAAAAACTAACATTCCTCCACCCATCCTCTCCACTCCCAGTCCAATTTACTCCTGCTCATCAGAATTAGATTCTGAAGTTTCAGAGGTGCTTTCCTGAGTGTTCTTCTTCCCCTCCATGAACTGTGGCCTTCTAGGCCAGATGCTAGCCTGATGCCAGAGCTGGATAGCAGGGGTGGGGTCATAATTCTCAATAGAGGGACTGGATAGCTGGACAGTCAGTAGGTCACAGAGGCTTCTTGATGTAAGACGGGACCTCCAGTCACTTTTCACTAACTTCATTTGATTGAAGCCTCTTTCACAGTCTGCAGTAGAGGCTGGTACGGTGAGAATGAGGTCAACCAGGCTGAGCATGTTCTCATCTAATCTATAAAATGAAAATGGAAAAATAAACAATGAAAAGTAAAGTCAGAAGTAAATATCGTACCATAGCACTAACGTTATAGGCTACTTTATGCATATAAACTAGCCTAGCTAACTGACATTAGTTACATGGGCGCTATATTCTTCTGACCTTATTCAGCATTTAATCTAAAATCTACTATTCAACATTTCATAGACAAAAAAAAGACATTCGTAATCTTGAAATGGCCTTCCTTTTTTCGCGATTGCGTGGGCATTCCTCAACAGTATTATCATCTTTTCCAACTGGGCCATCTTCAGGCTGGTAAGTGCCTTCATGGCAGCCGTATTCTGCGGGGCTGCTTTTCCCTGTGCTCTCTTTTTTACCTGGATGTGGCATTTGGATGATTCGTGGTCTTTTATGGCTTCCAGTTTTAGGTTTTTAGTCCCAACAATGAAACTATTAGTTTTAGCATCTTCAGAAGCGTGTTGACAACATACCGAGCAGAACATTGTCAGACTTGTCTCGTTGTAAACTAACTGCGGCAACCAATCGGAATCCTCTCAAGCGAGGACCTGTACATTCGGATTGGTTGCCGCCGAACCGCGTCATAGCTCATTACCATAAAGTTGACCTGACTTCAACTCTCCTCGATGCTTTCACCGTCCAAGACGCGCCGCGCTCGCCGGAGCTCGCCGCCGGCTCACATTGAAAATGAATGACTTCCACTTGGCAAAATCACAGTGACCAGACGAGACTATAGTTGACTCCGAGAGAGAGACTGCTCGACGCTCAACGCTGCTGCCTGCTGTCTGACCTACGCTCGGAGCTTCGTGGAGTTTATCCTAAATCCTTCTCTTTATTCCTATTCACATAATATAACTTTCTTATTTTTCACTAGATTACTTAACCTATTGCATAGTATTACTAAACGGAACGATTTATTACTAGCAATCCACCAGCGTAATCACCTAGTGTTAGCCATAGCCCGCTAGCTACCGTCTACTTTCTTTTTTCCTCTAAACCAACCTTCCTTGTCGATTTAATGGCGGATTTATCCGATGTATGTTATTCTGATCTGTCCTCGCCAGATCGGGAAGCTGTGGAGACGTTGCTGCCCGGCATTCATCGATCCACCGCGAGGCACAGCGTCCCGCACATCACCCTTGCCCCAGGCACCGGCAAGCGACCGAGACATCCAGCCAGCGAGTCCCGTGTGCGTTGCAGTTTTTCGGACGGCGTTCATCAAACACACGGTCAGTCATGTCCGACGATTATCATGTGTATTAAATGCAACATGTACAGCTTAGCTCTTTCTGTCAGCAGTGAGACTTACACATGTGATAAATGCAGGGATATTGTCAGGCTGACAGAGAGAATCTCAGAATTAGAGACACGCATCCAAACTTTAATTGAGGATAGTGAGAATGAAAGGGCCTTAGATACTGCTTTGGATGCGACTAGCCTAGTAAACACTGCACATTCGGTTCCGGTTGTAGAAGCCACGCAGCAGGCTAACTGGGTGACTGTGAGACGGCATAATGGCAAGAACAAACACCACTCTTCCGTTCCGATTAGAACATCAAACAGGTTCTCCCCACTCAGTGACGCACCCACTGAGAATCCTGTTGAAAGTGCCCTAGTTATTGGCGATTCTATTACACGGAACGTGAAAATAGAGACACCAGCCACCATAGTCACATGTTTGCCGGGGGCCAGAGCACCTGACATCAAAGCAAATTTAAAAGTGCTGGCTAATGCTAAACGTAAATATTCTAAAATCATTATCCACGTCGGCACAAATGATGTTCGACTTCGCCAGTCAGAGATCACTAAAATTAACATTAAAGAGGTGTGTGAACTCGCAAATTCAATGTCAGCAGAAGTAATTTGTTCTGGCCCTCTTCCTGTTCGTCGGAGTGATGAGATAGTTAGCAGGTTATCATCACTCAATGGCTGGCTGTCTAAGTGGTGTCCGCAGAATAATATAGGTTTCATAGACAATTGGAAAAGCTTTTGGGGCAGACCTGATCTGTTGAAAAGAGATGGTATTCATCCCTCCCGGGATGGTGCTGCTCTTCTATCTAGAAATTTGGCAAATAGTCTTAGAGCTGAAACATGACAAACCAGGGCCCAGATCAGGACGCAGACAAACTGGCTAAACCGACCGTCTGCTAGCCGCCTCACGTCACAGAACTCAGATAATTCACAGCACATAGAAACACTTACACCTAGATATTATCACATAGAGACTGTGTCTGTACCTCGAACTAGTAAATACAAAAAATTTCCGAAACCTTTTAAGGGTAAAAATTTAATTGATGTTCAAAAAATGAAAATCACAGATAAATCAGATAAACAAATGATAAAGCTTGGGTTACTGAATATTAGATCTATTTCTTCAAAAGCACTTATTGTAAATGAAATTATCACAGACAATAAACTAGACTTGCTGTGTTTGACAGAAACCTGGCTAAAACCAGACGATTACATTACTTTAAATGAATCTAGTCCTCAAGGTTATGATTATCGACACAATCCTCGACAGAAAGGCAAAGGGGGAGGTGTTGCTGTAATTTATAGTAATATATTCAGAATCATTCAAAAGAATTTCAAATATAATTCCTTTGAAGTGATGGTGCTTTATGTAACATTATGTAAGTTGACATTTGTGCTGGCTACTGTATACAGGCCACCAGGGCACCATACTGACTTTATCAAAGAATTTGCTGATTTTCTATCAGAGTTAGTACTGGCTGCGGATAAAGTCCTTGTTGTTGGTGATTTTAATATCCATGTAGATAATAACAAAGACGCATTTGGATTGGCATTTGCAGACATTTTAAACTCTATTGGAGTTAGACAACACGTGTCAGGACCCACTCATTGTCGTAATCATACCCTAGATCTAATACTGTCGCATGGAATTGATATTGATGCTGTTGAAATTCTACAGCAGAGCGATGATATATCAGATCATTATTTAGTCTCGTGTATAATACAATTAGCCAAGGCTACAAAACCACCACCCAGCCATAAATATTGTAGAACCATCACGTCTACCACTAAAGATTGCTTTATAAATAATCTCCCCGAGCAGTTTCATCGCCTTAGTATACCTGACAACTTAGAAGAACTCGATGCTGCAACAGAAACTATTGGCTCTCTCTTTTCCAGCACATTAGATGCAGTCACTCCTTTACGTCTAAAGAAGATTAAGGAAACTAATCCAACGCCGTGGTATGATGAGCACACTCGGGCTCTAAAACGAGCTGTGAGAAAAGCTGAACGTAGTTGGAAGAAAACAAAACTAGAAGTTTTTCGCCTTTCGTGGAAAGAAAAAATGATTGAGTACAGAACGGCTATAAGAAATACTAGATCTACTTATTTTTCAAATCTCTTAATAGAAAACAAACATAATCCTAGGTATTTATTTGACACAGTGGCTAAATTAACTAGAAACAGAGATTCAACTGCTGATGTTTCCATAGAGCACAGCAGTAATGACTTTATGAACTTCTTTACTTGCAAGATTGATAATATTAGAGAGAAAATTATAAACATGCAACCGTCTACAGTTTCGCTTCAGACAGTGCACTGTAGTGTCCCTGAGGTAAAACTAGAATCATTCGCCGCTATAGGAGAGGAAGAATTATCTAAACTTATCAAATCATCAAAATCAACGACATGTATGTTAGACCCAATGCCGACTAAACTACTGAAAGAAATGCTTCCAGAGGTCGTAGGTCCACTTCTTGATATAATTAATTCATCCTTAACACTAGGATACGTGCCAAAAACCTTTAAGCAGGCTATTATTAAACCTCTTATTAAAAAACCTCAACTAGATCCGAGAGATTTAGTAAATTACAGGCCAATCTCGAATCTACCTTTTCTGTCAAAGATACTAGAAAAGGCAGTTTCAACACAACTGTGCTCCTTTTTAGAAAGAAATGGAATCTGTGAGGATTTCCAGTCAGGATTTAGACCATACCATAGTACTGAGACTGCTCTCGTTAGAGTTACAAACGATCTACTCTTATCATCCGATCGTGGCTGTATTTCTCTATTAGTGTTATTAGATCTCAGTGCTGCTTTTGACACTATCGATCACAACATTCTTTTAAAAAGACTTGAAAACTATATTGGCATTAGTGGAACTGCTTTGGCATGGTTCAAATCGTACTTATCTGACCGTTATCAGTCTGTAGTAGTTAATGAAGAGATGTCGTATCGATCACAGGTTCAATATGGAGTACCACAAGGCTCAGTACTAGGACCGTTGCTTTTCACTCTGTACATGCTGCCCTTAGGACAGATAATTAGGAAGCATGGTGTTAGTTTTCACTGCTACGCTGACGATACTCAGCTCTATATTTCCTCGCGCCCTGACGAAACCTACAAATTCACAAAACTAACAGAATGCATAGCTGACATTAAAAACTGGATGACAAGAAATTTCTTATTATTAAATTCAGAAAAAACTGATATCCTAATCTTTGGACCAAAAACTTCCTCACGAAAAAACCTTGAATACTCTCTAACACTTGACGGGTGCTCCATTAAACCTTCGTCCTCAGTTAGGAACCTGGGTGTGCTCTTTGATACCAATCTTTCATTTGAAAGTCATGTTTCTAGTATCTGTAAAACCGCATTCTTCCATCTAAAAAATATATCTAAATTACGACATATGCTCTCAATGACAAATGCGGAACAGTTGGTTCATGCATTCATGACCTCAAGACTAGATTATTGTAACGCTCTACTGGGTGGTTGTTCTGCTCGGCTTTTAAACAGACTACAGTTGGTCCAAAATGCGGCAGCTAGAGTTCTTACTAGAACCAGAAAGTATGACCATATTAGCCCAGTTCTGTCAACATTACATTGGCTCCCTATTAAACATCGTATAGATTTTAAAATCTTGCTACTTACTTATAAAGCTTTAAATGGTTTAGCTCCCCAGTACCTAAGCGAGCTCTTAATGCATTATAGTCCTTCACGTTTATTGCGATCTCAGAATTCAGGCCAGTTGATAATACCCAGAATATCAAAATCAACTGAAGGCGGCAGATCCTTTTCCTATTTAGCACCTAAACTCTGGAACAATCTTCCTAGCATTGTTCGGGAAGCAGACACACTCTGTCAGTTTAAATCTAGACTAAAAACACATCTCTTTGCTCTTGCATACACATAACACATTATCAATACACTAACATTTTTCAAATCCGTTAAAGGATTGTTACGCTGCAATACTTAGGTCGGCCGGAACCGAGAACATTTCCTATAACACTAGATATACCTGTACATCAGAATAAGAATGGCATCTACGCTAATATCTGTCTCTCTGCTTATCCTGAGGTTTGCCGGGTGCTGGATCCAGGCCGTATCCAGATCAGATGGAGAACCTGTGTCTGGACCTGCCTACAATGTAGCCCAGGAGACAATGGGCCTACAGATCCAGTTCTGGCTGCATCTATTATTCTGATTTTTAATCCCCGTATCCGCTTACATATATTTATATATAATCTATTTTTAATCTCTATAATAAAATGTATAATTCAGATTTTGATCTCCATATCCATTTACATATATTATATATATCTTCCAAGGGGTTTTTTCCCTCCTAGGACTTTTTTCCCAGTGTTAGCACGCTGGGTTTTTCTCCTAGGGGGTTTTTTCCACCCCTGGGAGTCAGCCGACATTGGCTTAATGTACCACCATCTTGTATATGTTACATATTACCACGCTTGTTGTACAGCTTATTTTTAACCACTTCCCTTTTTTCTGTGCTTCTAATATGTAAAGCTGCTTTGAAACAATTACCAATTGTAAAAGCGCTATATAAATAAATTTGACTTGACTTGACTTGACTTCCTGTCACTTTGACGCTCTTGCCGCCAGCATTTTTTTGAAGGTGTGCCTCCTCTAAAACTGTCCGCCGTCCAGGTGAAAAAGTATGCTATTTTTATTTACCCGCCACAGTGGCCGGTAGGTGAAGCGAGTTTACCCGCCACAACACAAAATCACCCGCATTTGGCTGGTGGCGGGTGCTAATTTCCATCCCTGCTAGCCACGTGGATCATAGCTCATACAGAATAAAGTATCCGTGTTTAAAGTTTTTAGTTCACACATTCTCCTGCACCAAACATTAACCAGCACGGTGTAGTTATGCACACATATTTCATCAAGTCTTCCTCAAATGAATTATATGTGCAAACTGGACACTGATACAGTGGTGTAGCCTATCTGAACGCGACGACACGATTATTCTAATAGACAAAAGACTGATTTTGAGACTGCAGTGCTCGTAAACATAATCAAAGTAGCCTATTATTAGCCCTATTAAATATTCTTTCGCATTTCTCCCTTGTGCTTGGGAGTTTGTTGTACTTTTCTCCTTGCTCATATATTAATATTCATTATTCTGTATAATGAGTGTGTTGTATGTCTGTGCTTCATTGGTTGTTCTCTCCCCTCTTCTCCCCTCTACACTC
Source organism: Chanodichthys erythropterus (assembly GCF_024489055.1). Taxonomy (NCBI): domain Eukaryota; kingdom Metazoa; phylum Chordata; class Actinopteri; order Cypriniformes; family Xenocyprididae; genus Chanodichthys; species Chanodichthys erythropterus. The sequence continues at coordinate 47,005,867 of NC_090228.1, forward strand.
CCACTTTTCCAGAGCTTTACACGCCCATTTTTACAGACTTTGAGCTTTGAGGCGTGAACGATCAGGGTAAAACAGAGGGGTTTCATGACCCTTTAAAGTGGACTTATTCTAGTCTCATTGTAACTGTGGGTAAATAACTGGTAAATTGTTTAAGAGATACATTTTTTTTTAAGAACATTTTAGGGTTAATGATTTTTGTGGAATAAATTTGTACTATTTTGGAAAGTCACGTCTCTGTCTTTAATCCCATCAGAACCAGCAGGGTCCTTCATCTTATTTTATTTCCTTTTGGGTTGAATTCTCTTTTTTGGGTGTATTTATTTTATATTTCCTGGGTAGAGAAATAACCTAGGTGGTTTCTTTTTCTACTTTTAGCCAAAGGTTACATATACATCATTACAATTGCACTGAAAATTACAACAAATAAAGTATGTTGATATATATACACCATTTCTGTCTCTCATGAAGCCAATGTCAGCTTCAACATTTGTTTTACTTCTGTATTTGAGGCCTTTTCCACAAGTCAGGGAGGAAGTTTCCACAGATTTTTGAGAACACATTTGTCAGTGTCAATGTGTGTGAAGTTGTTCATTTCCTCCAAAGCAGATAAATAAAAAAAGTGGAGATGCAGAATCATGCTCTTCATAATACAAAGGTAATTTGAATTAAACCAAGTTCAAATTCTTAATCCTTGAAGGAAAAAAACACCACCACTTGCAAAGGCAAGGAACTGACAAAACCTCTTTGGTAGAATGCTGAGAAATGTACTCGGCCCTGTATTTTTTTGTTCTTTTGAGCCTCTTATGAGGTCCAAATTTGGTCTCAGCTTTCTTGACTCCAAAGTGCGCTCCCTTAATAATCCCTAAAAAGATGATATTTCAGTTCATCGCGATATCACAAAGCCCTGTTATTATCATTGAATGTTTCATAACATCTACACTTTGTTTGTTATAATCAGAGGATTTGCCAGCATGCAGAATTCAGCACTGAACAAAACTCAGACATTATGAGTGGCGCAGTGGATGCTATCTTAAATGCATATGATTAGACATTGCGTGCAAGAAATCAACACATGTGTCTGTGATTGGCCATACTGCTGCAAAAACGTTATAAATAGAAACACTTTATTATGTTTTAGTTGTTCTTGTTTGCCCAATAGATGAATAACATTTTTTTATTTTTTGGTTATTTCTTTTTATATATATTACCTGAAATAACTGAACTGTATTATTTCAAACCAGATATGTGTCACAAGACTCAGTGCAAGTAGGCCTAGTCCATTAGGAGCAAAAAATCTGCCTTTAACCCGTGTGCACTGTTCATTTGGGGTGGACACTTGTGCTGTTTTAGGTCTCCCGGGCAACAAAAAATTTAAAAATAGTTTTTTAAATAAATGTAGTTTTACTCAGTTTATTAATGTTTTTATGCCACATTTGTGTTTTTTTTTTTGGAGAATAATATTTTTTATATATATAAATAAAAGTAAACAGGTTTTTATACAAACCGCTTTTTATGTAAAATTCACTTTACAAAAGACCGACATTTCTAACTTTAATTCATGGGCATAGCATGGATAATTTGCCTATCTTTTGGAAAATGCAGTTTTAAAAGTAAAAAATTACACTTTATCCAGTAGATGGCTGTAAAGCTCTACTATTTGACTAGCTGAAAGACATCTTTTCACAAGGAGTTTTGCAGTTGGATTCATATCTACATATAATGAAATCACAATTATAACAATAAAAAAGTTTTTTGTACTGAAAAAAAAAAAGTTTTACAATTTGTTTCATTATGATTAGAATCAAACATGAACAAGATGTTACAAAGAGAAAAATTTAAGTCTTTATTTCAAACATGTTTTTCATCTATTTCTAAAAATTTAATCTACACTTCAGTTACTCAATAAACAGAACAAAAATTGACTTTAATTAGTAAATATGTGACCTCACAGATAAGGTTTAGATTAATCCCAGATAAAAATGCATGATTGAGCAGCAATTTGCACTGACATATCTTAAAATATGTCAGTGCTACTGTTTTGTCTCAAGATTGCATATTTTTCCCCCTAAGGCACGTTTATAAAAGCTACTTGCCTCAATGTCCAATTTTAACTAAGGCCTAATCTGAAACTACCATTATAGTCTAACTTACATTACTATAGTTCACTGGATTGAGGTTGTATTTTATTATTACACCACTCACGGCCACACAAACGGAATGCAATTAGGAAACAATTATTTATTTTAGTATTTGTATTTAATGAATTCACTTAACATTAGATTTTTGTGAAGACTCCCCAAAAATAACGGACTCACTGTAATCGAACTGAGGTAAAGGAGCTAGGAATCTGCTCGAAACTACAATTGGGTAGATAAGACCATTAAATGAGATAATTTCCCACCAATTACGAAAATAAAAAGAAATAATACTTGATATTTTGTTTTGGCTATTTAAAATTGTTTTATGTATGCAAAATTCATCGCTCGTCTAATGCGAATGAATCCGAAGATTTTAATATGAATAAGATATTATCAATTTAAAACATGCAGACAAAAATGGTAAAAACATTTATAGGACTGACAACAGCAGTACTACAGTAGACTCATATGCGCTCCTCCATCATTATGACTTTGCATTGCTGATCTAAAAATGTAAAAAATAAAATAAATTATAAAAAGCTTTTTAACAAGTCCAAGTTTAAATTCGATCAATTAGACTCATGGCTTTGGAATTTAAGAATGGTCATAGCATCATTTCAGATGCGATGTGTCCGAAGATTATTCTAGTTGATTAATTATTCTGTCAAAGACTTTTTTAATGCACGTTTTATACCTAATAAATGTACTATTAGTTTCTTCCCTAAATTTGTTTCCATCATGTTTTATGTGCATTTTATTTCGCTGAATAAAAAGTATCCACCCCAACGAGTGTACGAGTTACATTTATTCACATCTTGTGCAGTATCTTAAAATGTGCAGACATAGCCGTTTTTTTTTTCAGAAAACCAATATGACTCGTTTAAAATTCTGTACTTACTTACATTACTGCATGCATACGTTTCAGAAACCCACTTTAAAAATGACGGTCAAATGCAATAGATCATCAGTAAGTCATGGTAATTGACACTTTCTTTGTCCATTTATTCTGCTTCTTAATGATTTTAGTAGTAAAGTTTAACATAGATAGGATTTAGCAAGTTATTGACAACATTATTTCTATTATACTTCATTTTTATGAACATGCACACGGCTTTTGTCTCGCGCACAGATGCGCGTGCGAGCCTTTGAATTTGGCTGCGGAAAGATGCGTTCAGCGTGTGCCGCGCACTGCGTACTATCTAGTGGACTTTTGTTTTCAAGCACTCATTTCACTTTCGCATGGGCTGGTGTACAGTACACACACGGTCCGTGCCATCATGAAAATTGGCCTGCACGCGGAAGGGGAGCGTGGACGTCCATACTGTCTCCGAACCCTCCTGATGACGAAAATTACGCGATGCGAACGCCCGAAGTATACCTTGGTGTTAAGTCTGTATAGCGGGCCACCAATCCACCCAGGCCCATATATTTATGGCGCGGGATCAGTGCCAAAATCAAGCTTCCGAACGACCGACCGACCGATCGAACGTCAAACCGAACGTCTATCCGAACGTCTTGTACTTTGAGTGTCTAACTGAGCGTGTCGACCCACGTGACGACGTGACGTGACGCCAGCGTCTTGAAATTAACTGGTTTTTAACCATGTAAGGTGCCAAGCTGATGTGTAAAGACTATAAATGTACATTACAGGCATGAAAGTATGTGTTTTACTAGCACATAACTGTAAAAAACATCCTAGTCTTAATTTGATCCGTACAATCATGTTAACTGTTAGCTTTGCTTTATACACCTTTTTCCACCAGTTACTTTAAAAAATAATAATTAGTTATAGTAGTTACTTCTCACAAATAGTAGCTGAGTTAGTAACTAAGTTACTTCATTCTCAATTACCAGGGAAAGTAACTATTGGGTTACTTTTTAATTTTCTTTTTTCAAATATGTCAAATAACTTGGATGCCCTAATATTAAATATGTTAAATGAATGAAATGGACACTAAATAGAATAAAATATTTTTATAAAACATTGTACCTAATCTACACTATTTTAAAGTTGCTGTGGGGCAACGTGAGAGACAACTATCAAATTCAATATATTATTGTAAATATTATCATTACTATGGAACAATAAAACACAATAGATGGTTTAGAACTTTTAATATTTATTGCACAGGCTACAACTGGCCAACAAATAAGTCTAAAAATAAATTATGCTTGATCCTTCTTGACTTATGATCCGCTCTTATTCACGACATGAAATTTATCTGTACTGTAGGCTACTGTTGGTAGCCATTAAAGAAAACATATTTCACATTTATGTTTAAATAGGCCTATTATAATGTTATTTTTTAATTTCATCTATTTGATAATGAAAAGTGAACAGCATGAGTAAGATGCATCATATGATGCCAATATATCGGGAGTCATGGAGTGGGTCAGACATGATTTTGACCACTTCTTTAAGTTTTGTTTTGTAAAAAGCCTTTCTTAAAGTGAATTTCGTTTTGTAAAAAATGTATCGTAATTTAAATCAATGTTTCATCAACCAATTGCCTAGATTTAATAAGTAAGAAGCAAATAAAGTAGACAATATAATCATGGCAGGCGCGGGCGCAGACGCGGGCGCGATCACTGGCGCGTGAACTGGAGCGCGACTTATAGGCTAAATGAACCAAGACTCAGTATAGTCTGCTTGACTCACAGACATGAGAAATATATCTATAGAAAGCTTGACATGTCTACTTTTATGTAGTCAAATTGGTGTGGTTCTAAAAACAAAGTATGGTCACATCAAATAGGCCTACTGATTAAAAAAAAAAGAAAGAAGAAATTGTTGTTGTTGCAGGGGCAGTATTTTATAATTAATTCATAATTGTTTTATAGGCCTAATTATAAATAAATAGGGTTAGGGTCTCAATAATTTGATAATAAGCATTAAGGAATCTTGCAGCTATTCTATTTCTATAAGTTAAATAATATGATCAAGTCACTGCTCTGTAACAAATTAGAATGAAAAAAAAATAAATTGTAAAAGTTTTTGGCCAATCAAATCAAACTTTAGGCTACTGTTTACAAAAGACGAGGTTGAATTCCGATGTGTGTAGATGTAAGAAGTAGATGTAGCTAAGTATAAGTATATGTCTGATTTAAATGGTCAGGATATTTTATGCAATATATCAATAGCTTATTTAATTTAGGCGTAGCTTATAAAAAGCAGATAGGCTATTTAGGTTGCAGATTTCGCTACTTTTGGTAAAGCATAGGCTATTTCTCATTTGAAACATTTCGAAATTAGAAGTCTGTTCCTAAAACTTTTAATGGGAGACGGAGAAAATGTTCGTGGAATGTCTCGTTCTTTTCCAAATTAGCCGTCCAAGCATGTGGAAAAGGATACAATCGAATCATGAGTTAAATTAAGGTAAGAAAAGCACAAACGTGTTACAACGTGTCTTTACACGTAAACAACACGTTGGGAAGACGATCGGTTACTCGCACTTCCGACCGATCGCCATAGGAACGCGTTAACAACACGTAAGCACGTGTAGGAACGTGTTACATGAAATAAATATATGACATTTCGCTAGGTGGCGACAAGTGTCTGATAAAATGTATTTTATGTATCATTGTATCATTTATTCAAGAGATCAGTTCAAAAACTCAAGGCTGTGGAAATAAAGTCTGTTGTTTATCCTTTTGATATTTCATTTTAAAAAGTGACTGTCTATCGTGTTCTGATCTAGCCCCTTACATTTCCCTTCATTTGTAAAATTCAAAATTCACCTCTGCAATTCTTCAATTCATGACACATAAAAAAAAAGTCTAATAGAAATGTATAGAAAATATGCTTGACACTTGACAGTTTATGGCAACTAGTTCAACCATTTTGCATTAAATGACTCATGCAAGGAACTAATGTTTTAAGGGGTAAAACTATTCATCAGGGAACAAATATCATATTTAATCTAAATGACAATTGATGAATTAGGAAACAGCAGACACACAATCAATTGCATGACTGTACCAAAGAATTTTCAATTTTTTTTCAAGAGAATGAGAAATTGCTTTTATGATAGCCTAGTATGTATTTTTCATGTCTGATAATAAAATAAAAACACAGCAACACACTTCTACAGAATGTAAAGTATAAGTTATATAGACAATATATTTTCTAAAAGGCATGCCTCAATATTGACTTTTGAGCTCGGGTAGGCTACATAGCCTACCTTTAATCAACCAAATCAATCCTAGTTTTTATTTGTGTGTGTAGACAGATAATTTTACAGATAATTAAAGATAATTTTGTCACCAAATCTCATTCAACTGAGATATTGAGAGGGTAAGAGCAACTGTCCACTAAAGGAACTGTAATGTTAAACTTTCATTCAAAACATTTTAAAGGCTCTCCTGAGGCTTCACATGATATCAACTGAATATTCTGTTGATTTCATGGGAAAAAGGATAAAGAGACTCTGATGATATACTATATAGGCAATTACAATAATTAACAATTTATTAATTTAGAGTGTCTTGCATGGATTGTGAACATTGCAGCAGGAAATAAAATTAACAATAACAACAAGTTAGAATGATAATATAGGTCAAATTAAGAATATATAATGTCTGTGGACAGTCTGCTTTTTGAAAGTAAAACAATGGAGGAGCACATGGATTCAGGAAAGAAATATGTTTGTGTTAGTGTTGTTTTAGATGTGTATTGCCTGTAATGTCCAGGATTTAGTATTTAGGTATAAAATATCTTTATTTAGTGCCTATAATGTCCATTTATAGTCTTTATTATCAAATAGATGAAATTAAAAAATAACATTATAATAGGCCTATTTAAACATAAATGTGAAATATGTTTTCTTTAATGGCTACCAACAGTAGCCTACAGTACAGATAAATTTCATGTCGTGAATAAGAGCGGATCATAAGTCAAGAAGGATCAAGCATAATTTATTTTTAGACTTATTTGTTGGCCAGTTGTAGCCTGTGCAATAAATATTAAAAGTTCTAAACCATCTATTGTGTTTTATTGTTCCATAGTAATGATAATATTTACAATAATATATTGAATTTGATAGTTGTCTCTCACGTTGCCCCACAGCAACTTTAAAATAGTGTAGATTAGGTACAATGTTTTATAAAAATATTTTATTCTATTTAGTGTCCATTTCATTCATTTAACATATTTAATATTAGGGCATCCAAGTTATTTGACATATTTGAAAAAAGAAAATTAAAAAGTAACCCAATAGTTACTTTCCCTGGTAATTGAGAATGAAGTAACTTAGTTACTAACTCAGCTACTATTTGTGAGAAGTAACTACTATAACTAATTATTATTTTTTAAAGTAACTGGTGGAAAAAGGTGTATAAAGCAAGGCTATACAATTTAGTTCCTGCAGGGACACGACCAGCAGAGTTTAGTTTAACAACCCACACTAAAGGCTGTCCTGGAGCACATCACCTGATTGGTATTCTGTAGATTTCCTGGGAAGTAGGATAAAGAGGTCTGATGGACTGGTATAGGCTATATTGTACAGTAGGCAATAAAGCTCACAGTTAACATGATTGTACGGATCAAATTAAGACTAGGATGTTTTTTACAGTTATGTGCTAGTAAAACACATACTTTCATGCCTGTAATGTACATTTATAGTCTTTACACATCAGCTTGGCACCTTACATGGTTAAAAACCAGTTAATTTCAAGACGCTGGCGTCACGTCAGGTCGTCACGTGGGTCGACACGTTCAGTTAGACGCTCAAAGTACAAGACGTTCGGATAGACGTTCGGTTTGACGTTCGATCGGTCGGTCGGTCGTTCGGAAGCTTGATTTTGGCACTGATCCCGCGCCATAATATATTCACGTGCATACCCAGACCCTACACCACTGTCCTGGTTGTATTCCTGCATGCGTGTCCGCTGCGCATGTCTCGGGGGGCCCCCCCAGTTTTCGGGGCCCTGGGCTGCAGCCCATGTTGCCCATTAGGATAACACGGCTCTGGCAAAATTACCGTCAATGTCTGTCAGACTTTCAAAGAAAACGCAGCCATCCTGTCTGAAGGGAGTGGGAAGAAGCACCTCAAAACTACATTTGGCAAACAACAACATCAGCAAAAAAAAATTCAACAACTTAAGATAACTCATCCTGTTATATGTTATGCTAAAAAATTGTGAAATTAGTTCAAACGTACTACTTTACCTACTATTTTCTCGAAAAATTCTGGACTCACACGACACCATCCGCAGACTACACATTACCGCGCAAAAAAAAGTTATAAGGAGAACCTCCGAAAAGAATCACTTGGTTGATTCATGGCTTCGAGAATCGACTCTAAACTAAGAATAAAATCACTGTGAGCAACGTCTGTCATTCCGTGCGTGATATTGAATTTTGCTCAATTAAACTATTAGCAGAAGAACAGCGACTATAGTAGGAATTTTATTAAATTATAAGGTCCAAATATTTATTCACTTATGTATTCGTGAATTGTGACTCTTTCTGTAGATTGCAGCATCACCAGGTGGCAACCAGTTAATGTCTGAGTATTATGAGAGAATTCTTTGAATTAATTCAACAGGTTCGGTCCAAAACACACATGAACAAAATAACAGCATAAAATACATATGTGACCTGATCCAGCAAAATGAGTCACAGTGACCCAAATTTCAAAATTGAGATTTTGGTATCAATGGAAAGATGAGACAATAAGCTTTAAAATGATATCATAGTCAAAGTCATATCTTGAATGGTTTTAAAGATATACTTATTTGAACTATGGTCGTCTGCCCTCTTTTTCCAATTGAAAACCTGAGAAAATCGCTTTTAAAGTTTTTTGCCCGTTTTTTTCGTTGATATCTTTCAAAATCCATTGCATTTAAAGGGATAAACTATTTATTTTACAGCTTAATTTGACCAAAGACATTTTTATATATATAAATGCTAAACCAGGCTGAAGCTCAAATTATTTTAAAGTATTTATTTGAATTAACCCATTAAGACCTGAAGGCTTTTTTAGAGTTCTTTTTTTTTTCTCTCTCTCTCTCTCTCTGAGTGACACACACAAAAGTAACTCATAACTCCAAAACTCTAGCAAGGAGAGTCAAAAGGTAGGTATCATTTGACAGAAAACATTTTAAATTTTAAGAAAATATAAATTACATTACATTTGGACATTTTCTTGCTGAGAAACAGCTGATAAAAGACAAAAAATATATATAATTTTTTAAAAATAATTTTTCTTTTTTTATTTGACATGGAATAACTCAGGAACACAATAAGATCGCTAAAAAATCTTTTTGGTGATGCTCTCCTATATGTGAGCTGCATCTGGTTCAAATTTCGTGGTGATATTACAAAGAATAGTTTGAAAAATTGTTGTTCATTTTTTCCGCAGCCAGGTGGCGCCAACGGGCGGTAAACTCCGGTTTAGAGGTGCTTCTCAGCACTCGTTAGGAGTTTTTCAAAATGGTTAGATGCATTAAAAAGATGAGATTCTAAGCTTTAAAATGATATCTATTTTGTGTTATTCCACATTGGAAAACGAACATGGATGGGTCCGGGAACATTGGATACACACTGCATCCCGGAGAGATGAGAGACATGTTTTTAGCCAAGTATGTTAAATCATTTCGTGAGTAACATCTTGTGATCAACGCAATATATTATATTGATTTCGGATTCATTTTAATCTTGAGGATCTGCTTTAAATATTGATGTGCCATTTTTATGATCTGTGCATTTTTCATGAAGTTATGAGCATGTGAAATATACATACTTGTATTCAGTTAGCTGCTGTACTGTTTTTGTTGTAAACGCATATTACTCAGACTCATTAGAGGGTGAAAACAACACAACAGAAGCATGTTGGAGGCTTGATATGAAAGCTTAAAGTCTCTGGTTTTGTATGCAAAAAGAATTTTTGTGCTACCTATATGGATTCAATTTTTATTGGCTTTTAAAGAGAGACACGCAAATGGGAGTTTTATTTTATAAGGCGCGCTAGTCTGACAGGAGGATGGCTGGACCGATCGCGTGCCTGTCAGTCGAAACGGGGCTTCCCATTGTTAAAAATCAGCGTTTAGGTCAGTGTGTTTACATTTCTAAGCTTTTTGATTGGTTCTATACAACGTGTAACACCATATTTGTAGAGCAGAGATAATGACGTTTCAGGGGATACCGGGAAATGCTCATAAGTGACGAGAGGAGTTGAGAAGTTCATTTCCAGAGAATTTAGTAAAACCATGTCAAATTTAATATCCATTTAAATACCTTTACTCAATTATCTGGACTACGAAACTTTGGGAGATTATTTTTGAAAGTCTGTTCTTTGAAATTAGCTTTAAAAAAAAATCGATTTTTCCATTGTTTTTCCACATTATCGGCCCATATCTTAAAATAGAACGTTGCGACTTCCGACTCATTTCGCCAGATCGGGTCACATATTAGGATGATAATTACTTGACTGATCAACATTACTTGTGTTTTTAAACAATAAGGACAATAAACAATAAATACAAAGTTCAGTTGTTGTAGACATATGCTTTATTATTATGGCTTCCTTTTTGTCATTCATATTATATATATATATATATATATATATATATATATATATATATATATATATATATATATATATATATATATATATATATATATATATATGTGGGTCAAAGACGAGACGTCACCATTTTGGTGTCCGCATCAAATACAATTTACAAAAGTGATTTTACATACAAAAAAAAACATTAAATGGAAGTAAAATGTCTACTTTCATGTTTCAAATAACTTTTGTGAAAATACAATGACAAAATATGAGTTAAATAATGCTCCAAAGTGTAAAAGTGTCATTCAGCGTAATGGTCCGGACTATGATTTTACTAATACATTTTTAAATAAATGTATAAAATACCATGTTAAAAAAAATATTTGCTTCCTTGGCATGTTCACATAAGTGTTGGCTGTATTATATTAATAGGACTATGTGTTATTTTTTTTCGTTAAATATTGAAATAACTAGGGGACTTTTGTCCCGAATATGCAGTTTGTCAGAGGTCATTCAGTGTAACGGGATCAGGAAGCCATTTTGAAATTAAATAAACAACCAATAGTCATCAAGCAGTCTGTGACATCATCAAAAGTCCCCCTGAAGACCGTGTGGTGATTTAGCAAGGTAAGTTTATTGCTCTTAAATATTTGATAATTTCACCTTTTCATAGTGTGGTATCTTGAGTTACAAAAACAAATGTCATTCAGTGAAATGCCAAAAAACACTTTTATTGTGAATAATGATGATTAACCTTTCTGGTCAAGTTCACTGTTTGATATAGGTGGCTAGTTGTTAGCTAGCAATATTAGCTTAAGTAGAAGTTTCGTCATTCAGGGTAATGTTTTGTCATTCGGTGTAATGCAAATTGTCTGTTACACCACAGTGTCATCCATTACACTGAATGACAGTGTCACTGTTTAGATAACATTTTTAGCATTTTATTTATATTTCATATAAATGAGGGATGTTTAGTACAATATATATCAAACTTTATAAATATTAATGTTTTAATGCATTTTTGTCTTTTTGATACTGATTTCTTTTAGATGCCCACAAACAAAGAAAGTTTCTAGGCACCGGCAGAAAGTTAATGCAGACCCAGTAGCTAGGGCAGCGCTTTTAGCAAGGAGACGAGAAAGGTATTGAGGAGTGCAATGTCAAAATAATAGGGCTGGGTTTAAAAAGATAGATTTCTCGATTTTAATCAATTCTAATTTTGAAGAAACAATACTGATTTGTAAATCCCAAGAATTGATCTTTCAGTCTATGCTGTTTTCATCTGATGTTAATCAATATCAAATTGATTTGAAATTGAATCAAATCGTGAAATTTGTGTCAAAGCCTAGCCCTACAGAATAATAGTTTACTGCTGTTTTTAGATAGAGACTCCACCCTACCTATACCACAAGTTAAGAGAGGCCACTGAGGGGATTCTCCGCCCATAATACCAATCCTGATAACATGTCATGACTTATCCGGCAAATTTGTAGTGGTCCTCTATGATGGCAAGCCCTTTGTTGGGCAGGTTTTGGGGGCTGAAGGTGATGAATTAGAGGTTAACTGCATGCATCAAAGTGGAGCTGGAAAGAATGCATTTGTGTGGCCTGAGACACCAGACAAACTATTTTACTTCACATCTGATGTGAAGGCAATAGTGTCTGAACCTGAGCCATTAACCCTGAGGAAGTCCAAACTCACTACAGAGTTGGCATCTCTCTCTCTCTCTCTCTCTCTCTCTCTCTCTCTCTCTCTCTCTCTCTCTCTCTCTCACACACACACACACACACACACACACACACACACACACACACATTGATTGTATTACCACCATCTCTGTTCTTGATGAAATCTCTAAATCACTATCTCTGTTATTGATAAAATGAGAGAAACTGATTGTACTACCACCACTTTTTTCACAATTGTTAAGGTGTGTGTTTGCTTGTCCTTCAAGTTCCAATTTGTCAATTAAATGAGGGATATTGATTATACAGTATTACCACCAGTTCAGTTAATTTTTACGAATGTGATATGCATTGTGGAATAAAATGATTATTCATTTCAGCATCTGCTTCTGTGATTTGTTTAGGAATTAAAGGCTTTTTTTTAAACACTACTTATATAATTGACTGCACAGAAACTGTCCTACAGAAGGCTAAAATCTAGATTCAAGAAGTGAATCGTACAGTCACTATTATGCCAGTAATACTCTGAAGTATATGGTAGCAACTTCCTCATCTGGATTAGTTCATTTCGGAGGCTTATTTGTGGCAAATGTAGCGACAGGCATAAAGGAGTAGTACTACATGAACACTTCAGCCGCTACTATTAATGATCTATATAAGAATTTCAGAGATCACATATCTTGAAAACTAATTATATAAACCTGTACAGATATTGTTAGTGTACTGTGGATCCACAAATTAATTTCCATGCATTTATTTGTTACATGTTAGGTCATTCAGCGATTCACACTGATGCAAATTGATTAAAAACGGCATAATCAGATTATAAAACATTAAAGCAAAAACATACATTACACTCACAATAAATTATTTTCTTCAGCTTTTACGTCACTTTGGTATACTGAATTTTTTTTTTTTTTTTTTTTTAACTGCCAAGTGGACTTTCCAAGGGTATTTCACCATCTTAAGTGAGATTCCATTCCAAAGGGAGTGAACATATTCAATTCAATGGGCACTGTGAACAAAATAGGGAATATGGGAGCATCGATACATCAATTTGCAGGAGGTGGAGATGAAAATCACAACTGTCATTGTGCACCACCTCACCAGTCAGAACTATTGATGGAGCAGAATCAGCAAAGCTTTCGGATGAGTTTTTAAACGGCTCTGCAATGGAGGAGTTTACGTATGTGTTTGAGTATTCATAAATATTTTGTTATTATACAAACTAGAATAATTAAGAATGGTTATGGCGATGAATGTTCCATTCGCATTAGTCTCAGCCTCAGATGTCACGCTCCCCACGGACCGTTGGCTGAACGTCTGATGCATATGGCACACTTAACTGGAAACACTTCAGAATATTTGAAGTTGTCATCTGGTTGGTTAAATTCTACAGGATGTCCAGGAGACGTGTGTGTCACTTTCTTTAACGGTCCGCCTGGAAATAAATGCCATGACACTAAACCACCATAGAAGAAGAATGCTGTTGTGTTCACTACTTTGACAATGAGCGCTTACTAAGACTAACTAAACACTGGATTTTCAAAAGTATGTGAAGTTCGTGGCTCCATTATTGCAGTAAACTTGTACAACAATCTTGAATGAGTTATTTATTAGATGCACGCCGGTCTGTTATTGAAGGGACATCGACTTTTTTCATGCCCCTAAACATGACGAGGAACAAAACGAACTGGAATTAGTTGCATTACATGTCAGTTAAACGTCTTCTTGGGCGGTCCTTGGAAATCTGCGATAGAGTCCAGAACTTCTGCCCACGTGAGAATACATTTGCATATTCTATTGTATGAATGGATATGTAAATAAAGTAAAAGTTTTGAGATGCAGGTGGTTCTGAGCATGTATCAAACTGCAAAAGACACGTCCTCCAGTGGTGAACCACCTTTTTAAAACACTTATGACGTCACGTAACGAAGCCTCCTTTACTGAAATCACGTGAATTTAGCAGTTTACCATAGACTGCCTTTGCAACTTGCTCAAACATGCTGTGTAACCAGTGAGGTTAATTCTCGTGTGTTTCTGATCTTTTTATGAACTTTAAGCGTCAAAGATCAAGGTGCAAACATTTAATAGTGATGTGACGTTTGACACCGAGGCTTCGAAGCTTGTATCAAAAAAACGAAACATCTCACAGTGAAGCACTGTATCAGAGCTTGATTCGTTTTGCCATAACCACGTGATCGGTGACGTCCGAAGCTTCGTTTTCGCACACAACCATGTGACTGCTTCGTATTCTGATTCACAAAACGTGAACCCTTGTGCAGATGTGAAGTGTCATTTGCTTTTTAGCAAAAGAATATGCCATACGAATAAATATTTACATGTTCAGTTTGTATTTATTCCCAGTTCATGCTTCATTTTATGACACTCATTTATTTTGATAATATATGCCAAAGCTTGCCTATTTCTCCCCCCAAATTTTATTCAGACTCATTTATTCAAATTGTGTAAGTGAAATGACACGTGAAAGACTTTATGTATAATAATAATTTACATTGTTTTATACGCTTTTCATAGCACAAACTGATTTATTACATGAAACAGTCCAAAAATAGCTGCGTCGTCTGGGACGCAAAGGCCGTTTTTCCCACCTTTTGACCACAAGATGTCGTTAGTGTGCACTGTGTTGAAAAGCTTCGAGTAATGAACCTTTTTACGATACACTTGAGGGGAAAGCATCGGTGCTTCACAAAGCTTCATTTCGCCATCACTAACATTTAAGTCTTCTGAAGGTGAATTTATTAATTCATGTGCAGTTTATTTACACAAAGTGAACATAACATGACCGTCAACATGACTTTGGCTTGGCTAGAAACATGAAACTCAACACAACATAAATACACAACAAAGTAACATGGAAAACAAGAGGCTTAAATACATGAACTTAGGGAACGTATGAGTAAGACAACCAATTGGCAAGTGACACAGGGAACAAGGGAACCAATGAACAAACAGAACTCAGAAACACATGACCATAATCAACCAATCATGACTTGACACTCTGACTAAGGGAGTGCAAGGGAAGCATGACACAAACAAGCAACATGACTCAAACTACAAAATAAAAGACATGAAACAAATCCATACATACAAAGGCAGTCTATGGATTGACAGAATTATTTCAGATTTCATCAAAAACATCTTCATTTGTGTTCTGAAGATGAATGAAAGTCTTAAGAACGACATGGGGGTGTGTAATTAATGACAGATTTTTCATTTTTGGGTGAACTAACCCTTTAAAACTGCTCAAAAATGCATTTTAGTCTGGGACTAGGCTTAAGCCTTGTCTGTGAAACCACAAGTGTTTTAAAAGGAAGGTTTGCATGACAGTTTTGCTGAAAAATAAAAAGGGATATCTCAGTACATGTAGGCCTAACTCAGAGAAAGAGTAAACATTGTTCATTTACATACATTACCAACATTGTAACAATACAAAGTGGGTTGAAAATCTGCAAACTTGTCCTTTAAAATCCAATCCATCCGTCTCCGTTGATTTTGTATTGCGTGAGGCTGCCTCCTTGTCATTTCTGACTTATAACAAAAAACAGAACAATGTCCAAAAGCTGCTGTGTGACAAGGTGTACAGCAAACAAGCTAAAAAACCCAGAAGTTTTTTAAGTTTTTATAAGCTACCGAACTGTAAAAGCCAGCCTTTAAAGGTGCTAAAGAGGATGTTTTGTTTTATACATTTTTTTCAATATTACTTGAAACTGTCTTTACTAACTGATAAAAGACTATTTATTAGATGCACTGAAAGTAATAATATTAATATACATCATCTGTGCACGAGGTAGGGCCTTAAAAACATCAGCCAACGATTGGCCCTCTGGCTTGTCAATCACTGCCGTGACGTTCCTTGTGAGAGACGAGCGCGGCTGTGCGCTCCAGTAACTTTCCACACTCCACAGGCGCCGCATGCAATGTTTTTGTCAGGAGACAGGAGTAACAACTGCAGATTATGAGTTACCTGCGGTGAGTCCGACATAATGAATCCACTAACACAACACAGCGAATGAGGGTGGTAAACACTCGTGTTCCAATACTCGTGCACGAATTTTGGGAGGCGTTCCCTCGAAAGGAAGGGGGGTTGTTCTTACTCATGCGCTAATTTCAAAAACTCAGTAACAGTCTTTGATTTCTCAGTCGACGAAAAGATCCTCTTTATCACCTTTAAGAAGACATAAGCGTTTTTGCTCACCCACTAAAAGTGGCAAACTTAACATGCTATAAAAATTATCTGTGAGGTATTTTGAGCTAAAACTTCACATACACACTCTGGGGACATTTACATCTTGTAAAAGACTTATTTTACATCTTGTAAAATGGGGCATAATAGGTCCTCTTTAAACGCTCATTTTTTGGGGTCGACAGCTTATATAAACTTTTTTTTAGCTTGTTTGCCTCGTCACATAGCAGCTTTTAGACATTGTTCTGTTGGATTGTTTTCCCCCCCGGTGGGCGTGGTTTTCAGATTATGACGTGTGTCGCTCTGTCTCTATAGATGCGTTTTAAGAAAGCAACTGTGTGTATTTGTGTGTGTGAAGGTGTCTATGGTTTCATGTGCAAAATGACCTCACAAATGTAAGAATATATAAAGATGTGAGATTCTGCAAGAGCTTCTGATCTGCTTCTCTCAGGCTTTTTACACGACAAACATTGCAAAGATGAGCTCATAAAACAGAGTACAATAAATAAAAAAACGGGCAAGTCAGAAGCATTTTCATGAGAAACCGGAGAAATAACCGTGGTCAATCCGTGTGCCCTCGATGAGTGAGCATCTGTCTCATCTTCAGAGCTTCTCTTCTTTCTTCTGAAGGTCTGTGGCTTATTTTAGTTTGACTTAAGGCCAACCATGACCTATAACTATAAATAAATTAGCCATGCAGTATATTAACAAAGCAGTTTAAACTTTTACAACTAGATTTTTTTTATTTATGACTCATTTGATGATTTATTTAAAGAATATTTGACCCCACACCACCAATATACTTCTGTTTGATTATTTGCTTAAATATTGCTTAAATATGGAGGGAGGGGGATACAGAGACGTATCATGAAACAGGAAGTTGAAGTTTCTGAAAAGAGCTAACAGGAACTATAAAAGAAAAAGACAGCCCACACAGAACAGAGTCGTGCCATTAGTGAGTGAGAACCAGTCATGAGGGACCATTTATATCTTTTTTTCTTTATGATTCAATTTAGTTCTGGTAAGTTCAGACTTTTATTGATTTATATTTTAATTTATGAGGAACTGGTGTGAGATCAGTGTATCAAGTGGTTGTAGTTATTTAAAACATCAGTTTAAAACATCTAAAAACAACTTTTAAAAAATAATGCATCTTTTAAGAAAATTGTATTTTGTAGTTTTTCTAAGATAAGTCTGTCTATTCACACATGCAGAAAGTTGAGTGAATTTGTCAATTGCAGAGATGTTTAAACTGAAATTGTCTTTGAATTCTTAAAGGAACATTTTGATTGTATAATAAATCAGGAATGCGACTTTTTTTAATAGTGAAGTATTGCATACAGAAACTGAATGTGATGAGATTTGAGCAACATTGTCTTTCTATGTTCATTAAAAGTTTCTAAGGTTTGAATAAAGGCCCTCACAACATTTTCAAAATCATGTTAATTTACATGAACATAACTTACATTGCATGTAAGTTATGTAAACTACAAGTTTCTGATCAAAACTCCTTCAGAGATGAAGTTGTTGATATTAAATGTCCAGTTTGTTCAAAGAAGAGAATTACTGTGAGATCTAATAAACACAATAAAGTGCTGCTCATGAACACAAACCTGAAGCTCTTCTCAGCTTTTTCCTGATTATTATATATTCCAGTAAAGCCCATTTGTAAGTTTTTGACAAGCTCTCTTGTTTTCAGGCTGTATTCTTTCAAATGAGCGGCAGACAATACGAATAACAGGATACACAGGTGGATCAGTGGTGCTGCCCTGCTCCTGCGCTCATCCTCAGTCTACAGTCATCACATTCACATGGCAGTTTCATCGCAGTGGACGAGGATGGATTAAAGTATTTGAGGATGAGAAGTACAGCGGCAGACGTGTGCTGTTTAATGAAAATACTCCACATAATTTGTCTCTTCTCATTTCTGACCTCAGACAGGAAGATCAAGGGCACTACGAGTGTAAGACTGAACAATCTACATCCATTCATTTAACAGTGAAGGGTAAGTGATGCTTCTTCTAGAAATATCAATCGCTCTTGTTAGACATGATTGACAGCTCAGGAATAGACATTCAATTGTTCTTTTTACTAAATTATTATTTGAGAATAAAAAAAAAATAAACCAAGAAATTTGGAGAACCAGTGACAGACTTTAAATTGTACATTCACTGACCTTTGAGTTTCACTTGTTCTCACTACAATGTGGCTCATTCATGGCTTTTTTCTTGTATAAATATTTTTTTAGGCTGTGATTTGGTTCAGAACACAGAGGCAGTGATTCCGGTGACTGGATATTCAGGAGAGTCTGTGGTTCTGCCCTGCTCATGCTCTGAACTACTGGCTAAACCTGAACAGATACGATGGATGTATTATGTAGAAAAAGCTTATCAGGAAATTTACCCAAATGAAAAGTCTGAGAAGCACAAGAACAGAGTCAAACTGTTGAATCAAACATCTCCAGGAAATCTCTCTCTACACATATCAGCACTGACCGCAGAGGACGAAGGAGACTATTATTGTTCTGTCTCGTCTCAAACAGTCTCCTACAGACTTCATGTTGAAGGTAGTTTTGTTCTGTTGATGTTACTTTGATCATCATTACTACTGATTTTATGAAGAATCTAAATATGTAGAGGAATGAGGTAAACTTGTAGGATGACATGAATGTTTGCATTAATATATTATCATTGACAGTTACTCTCAGGACAGAGAAACCACACATCCATACATCCATCAGTTTATCAACACTTCAACCTTCACACCAAACACAAGAACTTGAACCACCTCAACAACCACACCAAACACCTCAATGTAAGTCAAAGGCTTGGTTTGCTTTTCATTATTCAACAATGATGATTACAATAATGTATTTTTCCAATGAACATGTCAACAACTCTGTATGTTTCTCCACAGATATCTTCATTCTAGTGGCAGTGTTTCCCTTAGCACTGATTCTGACATTTCTGGCTTTATCTTCTAGATATGCAAAGGTACATAAACACATTCTTACAGTATATTGTAAATGACACCTAATGGGCCCTAGCAATGTTCTGGTTTAAAAACTATTGGTTACTTGTTTTTTGCCAAATGCACATGCCTATCGCCTTATTTTTACAGTTTAATGCACTTTGATATTCTTCTCATTAAATTATGATCTTATTCAAGCAAACAAAACACTGTTGTCATGTAAATGAATGGCCAAAATGCATAAAAAGTTTTCCATTTTTAGTTGAAAACATTGTTGTGTAAACAGCCCCTAAGAAAAGTGGGGATTAAACACCAACACCTGACTTGAATGAACTTAACAAATGAGTTGTGGCTAAAGCAGTTTCATTAAAGGTCATTGAAATTCATGCAATCTCACTAATTTGATCCAGTTTAACCTAGTCAAGATAATCGCACGTGCACAATTTTCCTAAGCAGCCCTAGAGGTCGATCATGGATCAAATCGATCCACCATAGGAAACAGCATATATTTTGTGCTGTTTTATGTGTTTGACACGTGGTGTTTTCCTCAGTGCATAACTTACATTTCACAGGTTTATTCTCCATCTGTAAATGTTAGACAGTCATGCAAATATTTCAATTTCGCATGTGCACCAAACAGATGGAACGCAATAGAATAGGAGCACAATAATTCTGACTAAAATATAAATTTGGCTAAAATATTTGTTGTTGGATATTAACTGTAAAGGGACTATTATTATGGGGTAAGTCAAATGTAGGCTTATATAGCCTACTGTAGGCCAATTATTCAGCTCAGATTCATCTTACCCATTAAAATCTAGTCTGCTTATTATTTATTTTAATTTTGTGATTTTTACGGAAGCCCTAAACGGCCATGGATTATTATTTTTTTTGTATCTTGTTTTTTCGTGATCTCGAGATAACAAAAGTTGTTTTGTCGTGATCACGACTTAAAAGTTCTTTTTACAATGATTGATTCTGAAACACACTGTACCTGGCTTCTACTGTTGCTATAGTAACGAACACAACGTTGACGCGCATCTGATCGACGGATAAAACATGCGCTCTTATATCTTGCTGATATTTCAGCTAAATGTTTACTTCACTTAATAATAAAGTTTACAATAAATAAATACATATAGGCTAATCAATCACTGTTCAATAAATATTTAAAATATTGTTTGTGTAACATAATATTCTATAAATGCATATATACATATATATATTAGGGCTGTCAAATGATTAAAATTTTTTATCAAATTAATCAGAATTTTCAGTGGATTAATCAGGATTAATCACTATTTGCAATTACACCTGAATCCTAACCTTTTTTTTTTTTTTTTCTGAAATGCATACCAAAAGATAAATAACAGGACACAGATACATAATTTTCATATTATGTCCGTTTATTATGTCCGCGCTTGACCATTTCCAGCGTCGAATTCCAACGTGTTGGAACATCCTGGATCAATGGCTCTTGCTTCTATCCTAGGCTGACTTGTTGTGCTTGAAGCTCCGTAGCATTTGCTGGGCTGTGCTTAAAATGACCGACAACTTTGCGAGCCTTGGCCAAAGCATTTACAAAGCCGCTGTCAGCAAGACTCACTGTGACACTTCTCTGCACCATGTGAGCTACACAGTTCGTGTGTTCATAGCGTGTAAGTCGAATTGCGGCAACCATGTTGCGTGCACTGTCAGTCCCAATGGTTGTCGTCTTGCCCTCCATGTCCTCCAAAAGACTTCAGATCCCACGTGTCACTGATGAAATGTGCAGTTACTCCGAGGTAATTGTTGTTACTCACTAATGTCCAATGGTCTCCTGTCAGGGCGATATGATTTACTTGAGCCAAGACCTCTTTCCTTTTTTCTTTTTCGTTTTCATAGAGCTCGTGGATTTTCGTCATAACTGTGGCTCTTGATGGTGGCTTATAGGCCTATTTAATGTTTGTAAACATTCGGGATGCGCGCGCATCATGGTTGCAGAAAACCCGGGAGTGATAACCAGTACGACTAGAGAGTTACGACGAAGCGGTTCAAAGTAGTTAAGATTTAGAAACATTATAGAATATTTTGATTTGTTATTTTTTTTAAATGTTGTCGGCATATCACAGCAGCTTCACCCAGCGATAAGCACTGATATTTAAAAAAATTAACATTACCGAGTGGGATACAGCTTACGGATCCGTTTGCCATAGCACCTTGTCAGTGGTTAAATGACGAAACGAAATGGCCAAGCAGTGGCCAGAGATATATTTACCTGATTGACACCTCAAGTGTATAGCCTATACTCAGGAGAAGCTAAAAGCATATGTCTCTTGACGCGTACAACTTTGTTTTTTGTTTTGTTTTTGTTTAAATCACGAATTAAAAGAATAAAAAGTTAATTTCGAGTTTATATCTCACAATTCTTACTTTTATTTCTCGCAAATCTGAGTTTATATCTCACATTTCTTACAAAGAAAAACAGAATTGTGAGATATACTCGTTAGTCTTTTCTGAATTGCAATTTATCCCGCAATTCTGACTTTTTTCCCCTCAGAATTGTGAAATAAACTCACAATTGCGAGTAATAAAGTCCGAACTGAGACGCCACTTGCAAAACATCAAGGAAACCTGAGTCTTCTACAATGCTAATAGGTCTACAATCCTCTACAAACGCATTTTTTTGGACAAGCTTTTAATTGACAATTCGATTTGCCTGTTTGTATTGATGGTATTTGTAGAGTATATTTTATTTTATTTATCTTATATGTTTATTTTTTTTGTAAAGCACTTTGTGACCCCTCCTTGTCTGTGATAGGTGCTATATAAATAAACTTTACTTCCTTACTTATATTGTTCACAAGCTGTTTTATTGACGTCTTTCCGCGGTTGAAACACAAATAAAGTGATTACATGAGACGTGATACATTCTGGTAAGTTGTATTATGCTATATATTTCAACATACCTTTGATGTTCATGCATGTTTTTCGAGATTATAACTATTGAAAAGGAAGAAAAGACTCGCACTGCCGCCTGAACTGAGGCATTAATCTGACACGACACATTTAAAAGCGTCAAAACGCCACTTATTGTTTGAATATCATGATAAAATGGACAGAATTTACAAACTGACACTTTTATTATTATCAGAAGTAACAAAGCACAAAGCTTTTTGCGATTATTGGATGGGAGGCCCTGCAAATAATATTTGATGTAGGGAAAAAAACAAACAAAAAAAAAACGCAGACCTGGCACTGGCTTGAACTAGGGATGATTCACAGGGTCAAAAAGAGCCTGCTTTAACATCACTATTTTTAAACTGTTGCTTTAAAATTCAACACGAATGATTTTCTTCTCAAAAATCTGTATATATGAGTTGCAGTCTAACACGTTTTTCCGCACCCTTTTGATTAACAGGATATAGGCCCTGATTATCGGCAGTTTTTATACAATCGGTCAATAGTGAAGATTTTATCGATTGTTGGCCGATACATCAGTGCATCTAATTTAAAATATATTAATTTATTATGATCACATATTCTTTTATATATTTAAATACAGGTCAAAATAAGTATGTTGTTTAATTTTTACATAAATATTTCCATTACATTGAATGACCATGTTTTGTTACTCTGAATGATGTTTTGACAAAAAGGGAGATAATATTGTTATTGTTCCCATAATTGCAAT
Organism: Chanodichthys erythropterus; assembly: GCF_024489055.1. Classification (NCBI taxonomy): domain Eukaryota; kingdom Metazoa; phylum Chordata; class Actinopteri; order Cypriniformes; family Xenocyprididae; genus Chanodichthys; species Chanodichthys erythropterus. The sequence continues at coordinate 47,029,050 of NC_090228.1, forward strand.
GTTTTTAGTATTAGTCTGTATCATTAAATTAGCTTTAATAATATTTCTTTAATATAATTTGCAATATAATAATTTAATATTAAATGTAAGCAGAAGCAGATGTTGAAAAATAATAAGCGTTTTATTCTACTGTTCTGATGCTTAGCTTGTCACTTGGTTTTGACCAAAAAATTGCAGCATGCAGCTACATTTATGAATACTTTGTTTGCCAACATAAATGACGTTATCAGGATGAGTATTTTGGGTGAATAATCCCCTCAATGGTCTCTTTTGAACTTGCGACATACTGTAGTGAAGGAGAAGTCTGTTCAGAAATATTGGTAAGATATTATTCTGACAATCACAATCCTGAATACCTTTCTCTTTTCCTTGCTAAAGGCCTGTTCATATGATAACTATAACAATAATAGTGATAAACATATAGTTTAAAGAATTTTTTTCTTTAGAATATGTAAAATAACAGTATCCACACCACAAATCGATAACGGCACAGAGAAACAATATTGTTGGAATCTGTTTGAGCGTTTTTGTTCCTGCTAATGAACGATAAAAACACTGACAGCCGAACAAAATCTATTACGCTTTAAAGAGCTCCAGCATTTAAAGTGGCAAATGACAAAACTGCACATGCTTAGAATGAACAGTGTTTTTGTTCACTGGTGTGGAAACTATTGTTATAATTATCTTTATAGTTATTGTTCGTGGTGTGAATGGGCTTTAAGAGTGACACTACTGGCTCTGTATATATTTTAATAGCTTTTTGGCTTTTTACAGTGCCTTTCAACTCTCTCTGTTCGTGGGCATCTAAAAATGAATCAATAACACAAATTAAACAATACAAAAATGCACTAAAACATTAATATTTATTAAGGTCGGTGCTAAACATTCCTCATTTATCTGTAAAATAAATAAGATGCTAAAATAGTTATTTATACAGTGCTACTGTCATTCAGTGTAATGGATAACACTGTGGTGTAACTGAGACTTTGCATTACACTGAATGACAAACTTCTACTTCAGCTTATATTGCTGGTCATCAACTGGCCACCTGTAACAAACAGTGAGCTTGACCAGTAAAGTTAATCACAATCATTCACAATATCGGTTTTGTTTTTGTTTTTAAAACAAACAATAGTGTTTTTTGCATTTCACTGAAAGACATGCATTTTTGTAACTCAGGCTACCACACCATGAAAAGGTGAAATTATCAAATATTTGAGAATTAAACTCACTTTTCTTGCAGCACCACCTGGTGTTCAGAGTGTCATTTGATGATGTCACAGACTGTTGAATGACTATCAGTTTTTTTTTTTTAATTTGATTTCAGAATGGCTTCTTGATCCCGTTACACTGAATGACCTCTGACAAACTGAATATTCGGGACAAAAGTCCCCATGGTTATTTAAATATTTAAAAAAAAAAAAAAAAAACAATATACTTACCAACACTTACTTGAAAATGCCAAGAACACAAATATATTTTTAAATTGGTATTTTATGTTTATTTAAATATGTAATGGTAAAATCAAAGTCCGGACATTACTCTGAATGACAATTTTACACTTTGGAACATTATTTCCCCCATATGTTGACATTTTCTTTTCTCAAAAGTTTTTTGAAATGTGAAAGTAGACACACTGCTTGCATTTAACATGTTTTTTTTTATGTACATGTAGCAAATTAACTCAAGGGGAAATACTGATAATTATTCATAACTCATTATGATTATTAATTATGATTAATTATGATTATGTGAATCAGTTAATCTGCTTAACTGGATGTAGCTACATAAAGATTAATATTACAATCAATTAACCTGTTCGTCCAGTGAACGCTCAGTGTTGATTGTTTATTAATTCTAAGAAATGTTCATTTCGAGGTTATGGAAAAACAACATTCTTATTGTACAGTACTACTCAGAGCA